>NW_028190683.1:0-62800 GCF_048542155.1 Nylanderia fulva
CTCACCCTCTTTCATTCTTTCTCACCCTCTTTTGCCCTCTCTCATCCTCTTTCGACCTCTTTCACACTCTTTCGTCCTCTCTCACCCTCTTTCGTCCTCTCACCCTCTTTCGTCCTCTTTCACCCTCTTTCGTTCTCTCTCACCCTCTTTCGACCTCTTTCGTCCTCTTTCGTCCTCTCTCACCCTCTCTCACCTCTTTCACCCTCGTACGTCCTTTCTCACCCTCATTTCGTTCTCTTTCACCCTCTTTCGCCTATCTCGTCTTCTCTTACCCTTCATTCGTCCTCTCTCACCCTATCTTCAAAAAATCATAAAATGAAAAGGTCAAGCTATGTTCAAAAGAAGGTCCTCAAAAATTTAAACCTAGTCTGTACAATGAAAAATAATTACTCGTAATTCCAGAGTTCCAATTTGTTAATATCGAATAATGTATTTGTTTCAAGTAATGGAAGTAGAATCAAATACATACCTACGTATATGCAGTTTTTGCTGTTAATTGTACTTGAACGAAAAAAATAATTAAATGATTTAAATATAGCACATTTTAAATCAAGAAACTTATATAATCGAACTCTGTTTAGAAAAAGGTAGAACATTTCATTTGCCTCTGCCTTTACAAGAAACATTGGATAAGGTATGTCCTCCGGAAGATCCTATAAATTTGAATCACGAGTTGCACATTCTCGTTCGAGGTATACCCAAGAAATCTAAAGTGGTTTGGGAAAATTTGGTAGATATTAATAAAATGTATAAGGCTTTACAATGGTTGAAAGAAAATAATCCTCATTACTCAAAAATTCGTCTTCCAGCGTCATCTGATGATCTATTAAAGGATAAGTTGCAGGAAACAGAATATAGGATTGTCGATGAGGAAAGCGACAATGACGAAATAAATGAGGTGGTTGAGGAATTACCAGCATTGAATTTGTACAATGTACAGCAAAACAAAAATAATAATGATCAAACCGTTTTAAAACGTACGGCTTTTCTCACACAAATCACTGAAATCGGATATTAACGATCAGTATACAATATACCCAATACACGCGAAAAGAATCGATAACGAATCTGCATTGAAGCTTTATCAAATGGTGAAAATTGAAGATTTTCCAATGGATAATCGTTATAAATATCTGGATGTCATGTGTTTCCCTGATTTATATCCTGATGGTGTCAATGGACAACGAGAAGATAGAAACTTTGCATTGCCGGAATATTTATTTATTAGAACACGATTGATGTCGAAACATAGTAGATTCAGGTTGAATCTGCAGTATCTGTTCTTCCTTCTCAATGATGCTAACTACCGACAGTTGAAAAGTGGTATCTATTATACGATGATGGTTACTAACCCACGAGAGAGATACACTGCTGGTAGATACTTGAACGAATTGAAAGGTTACCAATTAGAATCGAATTTAATGAGTATTTTCGCAAAATTGAGAAATACGGATCAATTTTGGCGACAACCGTCCAATAATGTAAAATGCATGACTTTGCATTACGGTCCAGCGACAGTGGTTTTTGACTTTGAGTCCTAGTGAATGGAAATGGTCCGATTTGGGTGAATATTTACGAGATATGAATCCCGATAAAGAGAAGTTAGGCATCAACGAACTAATCGCATACGATCCTGTAAGTACTTCTAGATTCATGTGCATAAAATTCAAAGCCATGATTGATTTTATTTGTTCGTCCGATAATCCTATAGGAAAGATTATTCATTACTTCTGGCGACTGGAATATCAACGTAGAAGTATGCAGCACATGCATTGTATGATTTGGATAAAAGATGCTCCAGTATTAGGAAAATCGCCGGATGAAGAAGTTACTACGTTTATTCAAAAATACGTAACGTGTGAAATTCCAGATGAAAATGTTTCGCCAACGTTGTACAATACGGTAATAAGTGATCAGAATCATAAACATAACTCGTATTGCATGCGTACGAAAAAAACGGAAACTAATATATACAGAAAGTGTCGGTTCGATTTTCCTCGGCCAGTTACTGAGAATTTCGTTTTAAGAGACGTTATCACTTCGATAGTCGGTAGAAAAAATTTACGCAGTAAGAGCAGATTGTACGATCTTCCTCGCAAGGAGTCGGAAAGGTTTATAAATGATTATAATCCGTCTATCAAATTAGCCTGGAAGGGAAATATGGACATACAATTTATTAGAGAAAAATCAGAGTTTTTAAACTCATATTTAACAAAATACACGACAAAGTCGGAAAAATGCAATACAGACTTTGAAGTGATAGATTCGAATAAGTCCTTGGCATCGAAACTGTGGAATTTTGCAATGCGTTCATTAAATAACAGAGAATGCGGTGCTTTAGAAGCTGCGGATACACTATTAGGGAATCCCTTGTACGGTACGGATAATGATACCATGGTCAAATGGATCGATGTTAATGAGGTGAGAAATAGAAAAGTTAAAACATTTAATGAAATTTAAGCTCTTGATGAAAATTCTACGAATATTTACTGTTCGTCACTCATCGATGATTACTATCCAAATAGACCTCAGGAATTAGAATCATTGAATTTGTACGATTTTGCCAGATTCTGGGAAATTACGAAACAGATGTCAAATAATGACGAAGTCAAGTGTTACAAACTGGCATCGGGTTTATTTTTAAAAAAACGAAAAAAGGGTTATTTAATTAACCATTATCGATTTAATATAAAAACTGAGCCCGAAAAATACTTTTACTCGCTGCTTCTTCTGTTCAAACCATGGAGAGATTTGAGTGAACTCAAAGGTACATTCGAGACTTACACGGATGCCTTTAAGAATTCAGAGTCTGTTTTAACGAAGGTAATGAAATATTACGAAAGGCTCGAAGAAATACAGAAAGCTTTTGAGAACGTTGCTGAATTAATCGAGAAGCGCGAAAATGATCTGAAAACAGCAGACAGAGACAAATCCGATGACGATGAACTGGATTGTAATCCGATAGAAGCTGACGACGCGATGAAAGATCTGGAAGATTTTGGTAAGATTGACGACCCGATTGATTTATCGCAAATGATGTCGCAATTGAACAAAGACCAGAAAAGAGTCTTTGATGGAGTATGCCAAGTTTTACAAGATAAGAATCAGATTCTGCGACTGTACGTAAGTGGCGAGAGTGGTACAGGGAAAAATTTTCTAATTAAAACGATTAAACATTGGATCAGAATAAATTTGGAAAAAACGACTGCCATATCTGCTCCCACGGGTATCGCAGCATTCAATATCGATGGCTTGACAATCCATAGAATGTTTCAACTACCGGTTAGTTATGAATCTACACCAAAATATACGCAATTGTCAGACATGGTCTTGAAAACTTTGAGAGACAAATTAAAGAATGTCGAATTATTTATAATCGAAGGAATTACATGTAACAATGCAATGATGGATTTAGGAACGACTGTATTCAGTGATGGTCAAGCCTATGTATGTTTGTCACGAGTAAGTAAATTGGAAGGCCTACATTTGATAAATTTCAATCCAGCATCAGTTAAAGCAAACTCGAGAGCCATTGTAGAATATAATCGACTGAGATCTATATTCAAATCTGAACTGCCACAAATCAATCCGTCCGAGAAAAAGGTTGTGAAAATGTACGATCGTCGATGGGATATCCCTAATATCATTGATGATATGCAGAATTATGATTGTGAGGAACCAGAAAGTATAGTTACGTGGAAAATATATGGCCTTTGCAATAACGATGCTGTTTCGTGTTACGCTAATGTAATATTACAATGTGCGTTTCATTGCGTACGTATTAGGCAATAAATACTGAAAAATAAAGCATCAAATGCATTGACTGATGCTATCTGCGCGTATGGTGAACGTAAATATTGCAACATTCAAGCGGTTAGAAGATCTGTCGGAAAACGCTTCGAGGAACGAACACAAGATGTTTCGGAATTTTTTACGGCTCTAATGTCGACGTATTCCGACATCAATGATGTATTAAAACTCGAATTAAAGCACGTAACATGTTGCTCGAATGTCAAATGTAATTACAATGTAACTAAGCTGGAAAGCAGTAGTTTGTTAATATTACCTATACATTCGACATTAAAAAGGAAAGAAGGTGTCACTCTACAAAGTTTGATTAATGTAGAATTTTCTAAATGGGAAACGATAAACGGCAATTGAAACAAATGTAAGGGCACCGTGTTGAAAAAGAAAACCGTAATCGAATCAACTTTATCCGTCGTAGTAATACAGCTCAATTTATATACTTTTATAAACGGTGCTTCTAAAAAAATTATCAACAATCAAATGACCGCCGTGCCGACGAGTAATATCACGATTAATAAAAAAAAGTACAAGCTAATAAGCGCTATATTTCACGAAGGTGAAGAAATGAATCGTGGTCACTACACGTGTATGTTGAGAGCTGACACAAAATCGGAATGGTATTACTCTAATGATATGGAAGTGTTCAAGAAAAAATGGCCCAAAGGAGCACAAGGGGCATAAATATTGTTCTTAGAACAGATTAAATAATGGCGCTGTATAAAGGCTGCCGTAAACGCTACATTAAAACATCAACTGTTCTAGCGCTGTATAAAAGTTGCCGTAAGCGCCAAAATAAAATATCGGCTGCTCTGGCGCTTTATAAAAGCTGCTGTAAGCGCTGCATTAAAACGAGTGCAATAAGTTTCTAATTTGACCTAGGCTTCATGACATTTCAAAAAGTATCATCAAGAAAAAAATTATCAGACAGAAATATGTATGTCGTGTTAAAATCGGAGAGACGAAGAAAAATATATGGTTGCGTTCTCACGAGAATGGGCGATGGAGGGGCCCATTCTTTATTTTCAATATTCATACAAGAATATAAATTCATTCTGTTGCAATTGAAATAAATGTGCAATGTATCGTTAAAAGTTATTACAATTATACAAACATTTACATATACGATTAAATAAAATATATATGTATACTATAATATAATTATATATTTTATATATGTACATATATACCATATATTTCAATTATTTTGAACTGTATTGCATAAATTGTTACTTATACAATGTTATGTGATAAGAATCGAAAATACATATATTTGTAATACTTGAATTACTAGAAAGCTGCTCTATATATCTGTACTTTAAAAAGTAAGTGATATCCTAAAAAAATCATAAAAATGAAAAGGTCAGGCCATGTTCAAAAGAAGGTACTCAAAAATTTAAACGATCTAATAATAAATTATCACGAAAAGTAACTGATATGTTATTCAAGGTGCCAGTTCAAAGTGAACATACGTAAAGTGTATATTATCTAAATTTAGTAATAATATATTACCATGAAAAGTAACTGTGATATTTTATTCAAGGTGCAAGTTCACATTGAATATACATACATATAAGTAAAACTGATTACAATTTGATTCTAGAAAATAAGTGCGATATGTTATTCTTAGTGCACAAAATATAATAGTCGTTTATAGAGATTTGATTTGAAATTCATACTAGCCCGTACAATGAAAAATAATTGCTCGTAATGCCAGAGTACCAATTTGTTAATGACTCAGAAAAATAACATGGCGGCCTGCTCTCAAAAAACTTTCGATGGGTAGAATAAATAATTGAAATAAGAGTTGTGAAAATTGTATAAATTAAAAACCTCCAATCTTTCTTTAGTAAAATTTCGAATTTTCGTATCAACTTCCGATTTGTGTTATACCGTATTTTCAGGGAGTAAGTTATTGATCAGAAAACTTTGCCTTGTTGCTCGAAACGGGTGTATATTAAGTAAAATTTATAAATGTACAGTTCTCAGGTCAACTACAATAAAGCTATACGCTTAAAAAGTTTACTGATTATTTGTCGTAATATACAATAAAAAATTACATATTAATTATTCAAGATACAAGTGAGAAATAAATATCATTAAAATATACAAAAAAAATATATCAATTTGACTCTGAAAATAAGTGACATGGTTCTCAAAGTGCAAGGTTTCATTTGACTTACAATTTTCTTCAGAAACACAGAAGAAAAAGGTATTTGTATATAGTTTTGTATATTCACTTCGTTGTGTGTGTAGAGCTTTTAAAAATACGTTGAATTTTTATTCTAATCTAATCTTCTTCTAATGTAATACTTTTCGTATTTCAAATGTTGTAGTAATTATTCTGTAAGAGCTTTGACATTATTTCTAAATGGACATCGAGAAACATCATAGTTTTTTGAGAGCAGGCCGCCATGTTATTTTTCTGAGTCATTAACAAATTGGTACTCTGGCATTACGAGCAATTATTTTTCATTGTACGGGCTAGTATGAATTTCAAATCAAATCTCTATAAACGACTATTATATTTTGTGCACTAAGAATAACATATCGCACTTATTTTCTAGAATCAAATTGTAATCAGTTTTACTTATATGTATGTATATTCAATGTGAACTTGCACCTTGAATAAAATATCACAGTTACTTTTCATGGTAATATATTATTACTAAATTTAGATAATATACACTTTACGTATGTTCACTTTGAACTGGCACCTTGAATAACATATCAGTTACTTTTCGTGATAATTTATTATTAGATCGTTTAAATTTTTGAGTACCTTCTTTTGAGCATGGCCTGACCTTTTCATTTTTATGATTTTTTTAGGATATATGTATATTTATCCTATATTAGGATGGTTTAAAAAAACAATATTTTTTTTATTTGCCTTTCTGACTATTTCTTCCTCATGGTTAAAAATAATTCTTCAAATGTTCAAATTGCATTTATCATGGAAATTAACGTTTTTCAGTTTTTTATTTTTTTCTAAAATGAATATTCACTTTTTACAAGTTCTAACAATGTAAAATTTTTTCTCTGATACTTATTATTATTTTAAAATTTTTTCAAAATAAAATTGAATTATTTTGTGTCTGTATACATGCTTGTGAAGATGATTTTGAGTATATTTTTAAATTCAGTGAGCTGGTAAGTGCACAAAAAAATTATTAATGTTTGTGAATGTAATTATTAATTAAAATTATTAAATTATTAATGTTTAAATTTTTTTTACATATTTCTCTAATATCTAGCAAGTACGTGTATGATTGATTACTCGGAGAAAAAATTATTTACTAATGTACATAAAATATTAAAAATAAAAAAATTGAAAAATGTGTATGATTTTTAATGAAAAACTTGCTGGGTATTAGAGCAATATGTAAAAAAAAATTCAAGCATTAATAATTTTTTTGTGCAATTACCAGTTCAATGAATCTAAAAATATACCAAAAATTACCTTATTGTTATTTATTTATTTTCTTGTTACTTCATTATCATTTTTATCCAAAGATATTGAGTCATTAATGTATAATATCATTCTTTATCAATTTTGATGTTCTTTTTAAAGAAACATCACACTCATTTTATTTTTTGTTAACTTTGCTGAAATTTTTGCTGATGAGATTTATCTCCAACAATTGACTTTTACAGCATTTTTTGTCAAATTGTTTTCATTTATGGTGTTTCTAAAATTTTCTTACTTGATCGTTGTTTGCAAACTGTTTTGTCATTTACAGCATTGTGTTTCGGTATTATTGATGTAATAATATTTGCAAATAATAAATATTTAAAAAAAATAATAAATATGTTAATAAATATTTTAATATCAATAATATTTGCAAAAATTGTTTTATTTTCACAGACAATTACAGCTTAGGATCGACATATGTTTATAAAAATGTTCGATTTACGAGATAATATAACAAAATTCTAAAGGATTCATTGTATAAAAATAGAAACACATTAAATGGTAATAAATCACAGATTCAACAAAATAATGAATTAAATGTCGATAATATGACAAAAGAAAAATTAATAGAACAGATTAAACAAGAAATTCTATATGAAGAAATGGATTGGGAACCAATGAATGATGAAACCATTGCACAAGAGGTATTATCAATATAATTAAAACATTAATTAATTTGTGTATTACAGATAGAATTTATGTATCATAGAAAATTATCTTATTTTAACTGTGTGCTTTAGTAATCTCAAATATTTTATATTTTTTTACTCATTCTCCTGACTTCTGCCAACCGTAGGTTGGCGAAAAGAGAGGGAGTATGCGTTTCATCGAGCCCGGATCGGTCGTGACCTTAATTCTCGATAACTACTGCATAGTTTAATATCAACTTTGGAACATAAGTTTCTTATTAATCAAGGAAGGTTTAAAGCGTATTATTATCGTTATTTATTCTATTAATAAAAAGTGAAAAATGAGTATTATTTCGTCAATACGGTCTCTCATTGGCTGCTGTGTGAACCTAAGAGGAAAAAATGATTCACCAATGAGATTCGTTGTAGTATCCGGATAGGGAATGTTGGTGACATTGGTATATACATCTCGAAGTAATAATGGCGGGACTGATAGGATAGGTTAGCTGTCACCTGTTGCGTGTTATTGTCAACAACAATATTAAGTGAAGTATATTATTATGGATATATCTCAAGAAGATATAAATAAAGGAGTAAGTTTCTTCTTTTATATTTATTGTTTTTTTTTTATTTAGGATATTGTTATTATTATTTATTTATTGTTTCTTTATTTATATGTAGGAAGAAGATACTCGCTTGGAGATATCTGAAGAAGAAAACATTATTAATAATAGAAAACGAGTAAGTCTTGTTATTAATAATGAATAAAAATAAATAATATAATTAATAATATAATTAATCTGTTGTAGTCATAACATGGCTATATGAATTTATATTTGTCTGCGTAGCTACTTATTTGCTATTAAATTTGCTGCGTAGTCACATTGCTATAAATATCCACATATATAATTGTATAAATGTATATAGTTATTTTCTCTCTTATTTGTATATTATATAATAATTATATAATTAATTAAAAATATGTATACAAATATATTTATAGTTATACAAAGATATTAGCTTACGCACCAATAATTATGGCAATGCAGACAAATATATTAACTTACATAGCCAATTATCTACTACAAAAGATTATTCACATATGTAATAATAATTAAGGCTATACAAATATATAAACTTACTTGTAATTACATAATGTATAAACTTATATAGCCATAAGAAAGTTAATATATTTGTCGAAGCCATAATTATAACTGCATACAAGTTTACGTATTTGATATAAGATATTGTTGTCATCTGTGTTTGTCATCTGTCTCTCTCTATCTATCAATCTATCTATCTAGCTATTTTTTTTTATTTATCTCTCTATTTATATTATATTATATTAATTAAAAAAATTGTAGCAGAAAAATATTTGGAAAGAATATAGAACATTGCAGTCACATGGTGAGTGTATGTGTGTCTTTATTATTATTATTATTATATTATATACATTGTAATATATATATTACATAATAAAAACTTTTACATGTGTAGGATGAAGAAGCAGAGAGAATGAAGAAACAAGAACAAAAGAATGAAGAAACAGCATAAGAACAGCAAAAAGAAGAGTAGCAGGAAGCTTGCGGTACATATATGGGCAGCATAGTTGCGCCGCACTCTAAATGTGCATGTTGGCAGCAATGTTGCGCCTTATTATCTGAAGAAAGAGTAGAGGAATCACCAATGGCCATAATATATGATTATAATCACAAGCAGGAATGAGGAATAGAAGAAACATCAAGAACATACATATATTAAATTTTTTTTATTATTAAAAAAAATGTTTAATTATTATTAAAAAAAAAAATGTTTAAAATGTTTTATCATTATTCATATATGTATACACATATATATTTATATTATAAAACATTTATATATATATATATATAACACAATTATAACTATATATATAATTATATAATATATAATAATACTATATATGTATAATAATAACATTACAATTATTATTAGTCATATAAATAATAATTGTAATATTTATATTTATATAAATAATAATTAATATATTTTAGTCTCAGGATATGAGTTAGCTATAGGAGCCAAGCGCAGTTAATGAGGCGCGTATTTTTTCTAAAGGATTAATTAGGTTTTAATAATCATAAGAAATACATTTAATATACAAGACATTAAAGTGCGAACGTTTCGGCTCTTTCTTTGAGCCTTCTTCAGCGCATAGGTATAAATAAATAGCAGTAATAATACATTAAAAAAACAATTAAAAATAATGTTCAAGACGTGCGATCTTGTTTCGCTCCATAATATATTTCATTATGTTTCTTAACGATTGTCTCATTTTACTTTTTCTCTAGGTTGAAAAGCCCGGAAGGCAAAATGTGTGTTACGTATATATGTTCTTGCATCTATGAGAATATATTGTTTTAAACCTTTAAAATTTATGGAGTGAAATCAGTTCAATATAATAAAACTTATAAAAAAATTGTCTTACATATATGTCGATTCTTATTTTATTTGCTTGAGATTATATTAAAGACGAGATTATATTAAATGTATTTCTTATGATTATTAAAACCTAATTAATCCTTTAGAAAAAATACGCGCCTCATTAACTGCGCTTGGCTCCTATAGCTAACTCATATTCTGAGACTTAAATATATTAAAAATTAGCAGAGCCGTTTGATTGCTTATACGTATTCAATCAATTTTATTTTATTAAATTATTATAATACAATTTTTATTATTATTATATTATTATTATTATTATTATTATATTATATATATATATGGTTACAATTATGTTATATATTTATAATTATTATAACACTATTTTTTTTAATTATACAACATATATATTGTTATATTATATGTAGAAATATATTATAATATTATATAAATATATAAAGATATTATATAATATATAAAGATATATATATATATATATATATGTCTATTTCAGGTTACACGAAGAAAGAAGAGAAGAAATATCGGACGAAAAAGTAACACAGCGGTAAAAAATTTGCGCTATAAAAAGCAAAAAACATGTTTATCAACAACAAACAACGAACAAACAATTGAAGCAGCAAATTAACAATTGTCACTTAAACAAGCAATAGAATTCTGCAACAATAAATACTGAAAAAAATTTTTCACAAGATGCTACTAATGTACTTCTACCCAACAATCAAATATTACAAGCTACTGTGTTATCGATCCCTCAGGAAATTCCACAATCTGATATTAATACCCATAGAAAAAAGTTGTTACAACAATTTCATTTAACTATATCGTTTTTTGCGGATATTGCTTGTGATGTTTGTAAAAAATTATGCTATAAGAAGCAGATATGTAATACGAAAATATCTGCTAAAACGATTGATATTTTTCCTACCGAATTACGCGAATTAAATGAAATTATAACATGTTTCCGTTGTGCTAATTTGATTAAAAAAGGCAAAGTTCCAACACAAGCATATTGGAATGCTATGTTTTTAGATGAAATTCCAAATGTTTTGCGAAATTTAAGTGATATGGAACAAAGACTTTTGTCAAGAATTGTTCCATTTATAAAAATTATTAAGTTAGGTGGACGATTTGGTCAATCTGGCTTTCGAGGACAAGCTATTTTATTTGCGCAAGATATAGAAGAAATATCGGAGCAATTACCATTACCAATTACAAAAATAGGCAAGATTATTGTATGTGAACAACTTGAGAATGTTGAAAGATGCCGACAATTACAAATTAACGTGCAAAATTTATCAGCTGCTTTAGCGTGGTTAATCCAAAATAATCCATTATATCGAAACATTAATGTTAATTTTGACGCTGCAAATTTTGACATTTCACAAATATGTCAAATTATTGTAACACAAGATAATGATATGAATATTAATGTAAATAATGGCCCATCCACAGAGCAGACAATAAATAAGACAAATTTAATCGAAATAGCTGGGAATAGAGCAATAATCAGAGGTTCCATACATCAAGGCCATGAAATGTTTTCTGATACTAACATACAAGAGGGAAACAGTGTACTGCAATTGCGGCGGTTGCTATAGCTATGTCTTCAATACATCAACTTCAAACTTGGACAAAAAATCTCATTGATACCATTTTATTGATAGGAGATGCATTATATGTAACAAGTATATCGAAGCGTAAGAATCCTCATCTTACTGAAATTAACAGGGATTTTTTATCAATAGATGAATTGCACACAGATATTGAAGTCTTTGGAAATATTATTACCCTTTTAATCACTCCGCAAAATAGCGTATCAGGGCATTTATATAATGACAATAGCAATGAAGGATTTCCTAATTTGAAAAATGCTTTAAATATTTTTTTTCGAGATCATAATTATGGTGTATTAACTGCTAATGGAATTTCTGTTTCTATATTTCAATTTGATAATAATTATTGGCTATTTGATTCACATTCAAGAGGTTCAAAAGGTAGACCAGCACAGAATGGTACAGCATGTTTGATTCAATTTCCAGCTACGTTATCAATGTTTAATATGTTAAAAAGTATTTTTTTACCAAAATTTTTGGATAATACTTTTAATAATCAGTATACCATTACTGCTGTTTATCCTCATATGCATTCTAATGAACAACAAAATCAAATACATAATACGTACATTGAAAATGTAGCAGAATTAAAGGAGAATGCTGCAGAATTGAATCCAAATGATGAGAATGCTGCAGAATTAAATTCTAATTATGCGAATGCTGCAGAATTAAATACAAATAATGATAATTATAATATTGTTATTATGTCTTCAGTTTTAAGGCCAGTTGATGAAACTATACCTGACGTTCAATCTGTTATTGAAAAAGAAGTACAAGATGCTCCCTTATACACATTTCGACGGAAAACTACAGAACCTGTACAGATGCATACTGAACTTCGAGCTGAAGAATTAGCTTGGTTTTTCCTTTTTCCAAAAGGACGAAATGGACTTCATGAACCATCACGATTATATCCTATTACACCATTAGATTATTGTCAAGCTCGTATTATGTGTCAGGATCCTAGATTTCAACGAAATGATTACTTATTTTATTGTTTATCCGTCATGGAATATTACCGGGCTCGGCAAAATGTTGGCGTCTGCCTTAGATTTAGACAAGGCAATAATATTCCTGAAGGCCTTGTACAAAATTTGCATATTAATATGAGAGCTTTGCGTGGTTCTAATGCATATTGGCAAACTGCATGTAGCGGTTTAATTGCTATGGTTCGCAACTTGGGCCCGCCACAATGGTTTTTAACGTTAAGTTGCAACGATCTTAATTGGAAAGATATATTGCAAGCATGTCTTATTGCAGCTCAAAGAAAAGGAGAGAATGTAGACAATTTAGAGTTTAATAAAAAACAACGATTAGTTGTTGAGCATCCCGTAGTATTATCTCGTCATTTTATGGTTCGTGTTCATGCAATGATGTGTGTATTGCTAAATGATGACACTTTATTAGGTGGAAAACTAATAGATTTCTGGTGGAGAATAGAATTTCAAAATAGAGGTAGTCCACATTTACATATGCTGTGCTGGAATGAAGGAATTCCATTATTTGAAGGCCCACAAGGTATAGCTCTTATTGACAAAATTGTATCCTGTACATCTTCTACGGGAGATGACGAATTAGATGCACTCATTGCACGCGTTCAAGTGCATAGACATAGTAATACATGTTACAAAGATAGACAACACGGACAATGCCGATTTGGTTTTCCAAGAAGAGTTAGTGATACAACTACCTTGCTTGGACCAGATGAAGCTATTCGTAATAATTTACGTTTCTGTATATTAAAACGTAATTCTACAGATGTATTTGTTAATAATTACAATCCTACACTTCTTAAATTATGGAATGGCAATATGAATTTGCAACCTTGTGGGAATGTTACAGGTATAGCTTATTATATAGCTAAATATGCAGCTAAACATGAACCTCATGATGTTGGTCAAGCAATTAAAGATGCAATCAGTAGAGTTCAGAGATACGGTGGAGATATAGGAAAGCAATTATTTGCTGTATCAATGACTATACTTCGACATAGACAGATATCTGCCTGTTAATGTGCATTTCGTTTATGCCATTTAAAATTACGTGATAGTTCACGAAAAGTTGTTTTTCTAAATACATGCTTTCCGCAAGAACGTTATCGTATGTTACGTTGTGATGGCTATATTAACAGTGTATATGCAAACTTATTTGATCGTTATTGTTTACGTCCGAAAAATTTAAACGATCTCAGTTTAGCTGAATTTGCTGTTACATATGAATGTGTATCACGATTTGACAATTATGAAGAAGATGGAGATATCGAAGTTTATAATCAAGAAAACGATGTAGTTTCAACTAAGCATATTCGTTTACAAGATGGTACAAAAATGAAACGGCGTACACGTCCTGCAGTGTTAAGAACACGATATTATACTCAAACTAGTAATCGTGAAGCATACTTTTATAGTTATTTAGTAGCTCATGTTCCTTTTAGAAATGAAGAAGAACTACTTGAGGGATATGAAACAGCAGAACAGGCATTTAATGCCAAGCGTCAACTACTACGACCTCTACGGAAAGGACAAAATATTGAGCAATTTCAATTTGTAGAACGAGAATTACATGAAGTTATAGCTCAAATTGCAGCATTTGATGACGGCGATACAAATGCACAATCTACGGTAAGAAACGAAGATCGAGTACGTTCTATAATGGAGGAATATGATGAAAATAATATTGATTTAGATTTACACGATGAACCTAACGAAGCAGATCGTGTCATATCTGCTGAAGAATTCGAACGAAATGTTAGAAATATGAATATAGAACAATCTAATTTGTTTTACACAATTACTGATCATATTAAACAAGATATTAAAGGTCAAATTAGTGAACCTTTACGATTATTCATTACAAGAGGAGCAGGATGTGGAAAAACATTTCTTTTAAAAATGATAGAACAACAGATTAAGCGATGTTATGCTCCTACTATTGATCTTTTATTGAAACCGACATTCGTTGAAGTGACTGCTCTTACTGGTGTTGCCGCTAGATTAATTAATGGACATACCTTACATTGTGCGTTCTTTTTAGCAATAGAAAAAGGCAAAGCTACAGTATACAGACAATTAACAGGACAACGTCTTGAAGATGCAAGACGTAAATGGCGGCATATTAAGTGGTTAATTATTGATGAAATATCAATGGTTTCGTATGAAATGTTGAGATCTATTCATCTTCGTCTTCAAGAATTTAAAAATAATAATGAATTATTTGGTGGTGTTAATATATTGCTCTTTGGAGATATTATGCAGTTACCACCTATAAAAGGAAATTGGTGTTTTCAGCAATCTATATGTTTTCAAGGAGAGCCACATTTATGGCGATATTTTGGTTTGTGTGAATTGAAGACTAATATGCGTCAACAAAATGATGCTGAATTCGTTGATTTATTAAATAATTTGCGAGTTGGGCAAATGAACATTGCACAATATGAAATGTTATTAAATAGAACATATATTCCTTTAATTGATGAATTTGCTAATGGTGAAGCTATTCGTATATTTCCTACTATAAAGTTAGTTAATTCTTATAATAATAAAATGATTGAAGAAGTAGCAAAGACACAAAGAACTTATATTATAAACGCGCGAGATGAATCCAGAGAACCTGCAACTTAGGGTCAAAAGCCTTCTGCCACTGCAATTCCTGCTGATCCTAATAATACAGGTGGTTTGCTACATATAATTAAACTTGCAGTTGGTTCCCGGGTAATGTTACGATCGAATTTAAAAGTTTATGAAGATTTAGTAAATGGAAGTATGGGAATTATACGCGGATTTCAATGGCCAGCTTTACGGAAAGATCAGTTAGAAGATGGTGAATTACCCAAGAAAATATTCATTCAATTTGATGATCCTACAATAGGAAACAGTTTAAAAGAATCTAATGGTTACGTTGCCATTTCTCCAATTAGTGTCGTATACCAAGGTAATAAAGGATATGGAAATATAGAAAGAACAATGCTTCCTGTTATTTTGAGTTGGGCAGTAACAGTTCATAAATTGCAGGGTACAACAGTTGATAAAGCTGTAATATATTTAGATAAGAAGATATTTGCTAAAGGTCAAGCATATGTAGCTCTTAGTCGCATAAGATTTTTACAAGGATTAGCAATTCCTGAAATAGAACAGAAAAGATTGTTCCAACGTCCATGTGATGAAAATGCTTTAACAGAATTAGAACGATTACGATCACATCATAAATAATTGAAAAAGCCAAGATTTTACATTTATTCATCCTCTTATGCTACATAATTATTGAAGGTAAGTCTAGTGATTTGTACATGATGTGTGAGCATGCATGCTTGCGTATGTATATATTATTTATATATAATTATAATATAATTATATTATATGTATAATATATATTATAATTATATTATACATCTAATTATATTATATTATAATTATAATATAATTATAATATAATATAATTATAATATAAATATCATTATTATATTTATTAATTATTATATTTATATTATAGTTTGATTATTATATATTTTTTATATAATTATTTATATTATTTATATTATTATTATATTTGGAATTATTTAGTTACAGGTGAGGTGCGTTATATTGGTTACCTTCTCGTGGTGCACCTCGAAAACAAATTTGTTGAAATACATCACCTTCTTATTACTTCTTTTTTATTTATATTTTGATTTTAGTAAAATTTATAATTTATTTATATTTTGTTTTCAACAAATTTGGCTAAAAACCAATAAATACCTTTATTATATCATTAATCATTATTACATTTTATTTTCTGTATCATTAATCATTGTTTTTTATTTTACTTTGTATATAAATCATATACAGGGTGTAAAAAAATTAGATCGACAAACTTTGAGGGGAAATAGAGGACATAAAAACAAACATATTTTGTTAATAATGTTTTTCTCTACGACGCTCCGTTTTAATATTATAGGGTACAAAATAGGAATTTTATGATTTTAACAAAAAACAAACATATAAGTGAAAAAATTAAATTGATTTCAATTACACATATAATTTTAATCTTTTTTAACTCAATTTATAATACATGTTCAAAAATTCCTCCATTTGCTTCAATACAAAGATGACAACGTCGAAACATTGATTCTCTCACACGTTCGAAGACTGAAGGAATATTTTGAATCTGATATGCCGCAGCAGTAATTCGGGCTACTAATTCTTCTTCTGTTTCAATCGGTGTCTCATAAATGAGAGTTTTCATGTGCCCCCATAAAAAAAAGTCAAGCGAAGATAAATCTGGTGACCGGGGAGGCCATGCGATAGGACCTCCTCGGCCTATCCAGCGCTCATTAAATCTTTGGTCCAAGTAATTGCGCACAA
This sequence comes from Nylanderia fulva, assembly GCF_048542155.1. Classification (NCBI taxonomy): domain Eukaryota; kingdom Metazoa; phylum Arthropoda; class Insecta; order Hymenoptera; family Formicidae; genus Nylanderia; species Nylanderia fulva. The sequence continues at coordinate 17,300 of NW_028190683.1, forward strand.
TAGTACTAAAATGGGCAGGTGCTCCATCGTGTTGGAACCACATTTGCCTTCTTGTGACAAGTGACACGTCTTCCATGAGTTCTGGTAACACTTCCTCGAGAAAAATACGATAAATATTGTCATTCAGTCTTAAAGGTAAAATGTACGGCCCGATAAGGAAGTTATTAATAATACCTGCCCATACATTAACCGTAAATTCCGTTTGATGTGATCGAATAAATGTAGCATGAGTATTATCCTGACTCCAAACGTGAGAGTTGTGAGTGTTAAACATGCTTGTTCTTGTAAAACTTGCTTCGTCAGTAAATAGTACTAAAGAAGAAAATTCGGGGTGTGTTTCGCACTGCTACAAATACCATCGCGCAAATTCTAAACGTCGTGGATAGTCTTCAAATGTTAAACTTTGTACACGTTGCCGATGAAATGGATGTAATAATTGTTCACGAAGAACATTCCATACATTTATATTACTTGTTCCAATGTTCAATGCAATTGCACGTGTACTAGTGGAAGGATTGTTTTCTATTTCTGCCAAAACTTGCTCTTCAAATCGCAGAGTTCTCACTGAACGTCGTCGTCCTTGTCCATTCGATCTTCTAAAAGAACCATTCTCTCGCAAATGCCGATGAATGGATTCAAAAATGGAATGATGTGGAATGCGGCGACCAGGATATCGTTGTTGATAAAGTCTCTGTGCTGCCCGTCCATTGCAATTAGCTGCTCCATAAGTAAGATGCATGTCACTCAATTCAATCCAAGTATATCGCTCCATAATGATAAACAAATCATATTAAATTTAGTAAGATAGAATTGAAGACTTCTGCTCCATTGAGCGTTTGAATAAATACTACATAGACTAAGACCAAAACGAAATATCGTAGAGAGAAATATTAACAAAAAATGTTTATGTTGAAGTCCTCTCCTGATAAAAACAGTACGTGGAATCCACGTTATAACGTGGATTGCACGTACTGTTTTTGTCGGGCTGTTTGCCCTCAATACTGTTTATTAATGAAGCGTGCTTCACAAGGGTATTTTGTATTTACTTTTACTTTATTTTTATATCTTTAACTTTTAGAACTCTTATCGATGAAGCATTGAAACAGAAACAGAATCGTTAATCCGAATTTCGACGTTGTCATTTTTGTGTTGAAACAAATGGAGGAATTTTTGAACATTTATTATAAATTGAGCTAATTATTTGCGAATTTTTGTTCCGTTCTTTTGTTAATTGTTTTTTGAAGATTAAAATATATAATGTGTAATTGAAATCAATTTAATTTTTCCACTTATGTGTTTGTTTTTTGTTAAAATCATAAAATTCCTATTTTGTACCCTGTAATATTAAAACGAAGCGTCGTAGAGAAAAATATTATTAACAAAATATGTTTGTTTTTATGTCCTCTATTTTCCCTCAAAGTTTGTCGGTCTAATTTTTTTACACCCTGTATATTAATTGTTAATATTTTTATTATTATTATTATTATGTTATCTATATGCTATTAATGTATATTTAAATATATATTTTTTCATTCAATACTCGTGTTATTTAACTATCCTGTAAACTGTAGTAGAAAAAAAATACATATGGTATAGTGTACATGTAAATATTTATTGCTGTCAAGTTAAAAATAAATTGTATATTTGTCATTTATATTTTCTGTCTTTCTTTATAATATAATCCTAAAAAAATCATAAAAATGAAAAGGTCAGGCCATGTTCAAAAGAAGGCACTCAAAAATTTAAACGATCTAATAATAAATTATCACGAAAAGTAACTGATATGTTATTCAAGGTGCCAGTTCAAAGTGAACATACGTAAAGTGTATATTATCTAAATTTAGTAATAATATATTACCATGAAAATAACTGTGATATTTTATTCAAGGTGCAAGTTCACATTGAACATACATACATATAAGTAAAACTGATTACAATTTGATTCTAGAAAATAAGTGCGATATGTTATTCTTAGTGCACAAAATATAATAGTCGTTTATAGAGATTTGATTTGAAATTCATACTAGCCCGTACAATGAAAAATAATTGCTCGTAATTCCAGAGTACCAATTTGTTAATTACTCAGAAAAATAACATGGCGGCCTGCTCTCAAAAAACTTTCGATGGGTAGAATAAATAATTGAAATAAGAGTTGTGAAAATTGTATAAATTAAAAACCTCCAATCTTTCTTTAGTAAAATTTCGAATTTTCGTATCAACTTCCGATTTGTGTTATACCGTATTTTCAGAAAGTAAGTTATTGATCAGAAAACTTTGCCTTGTTGCTCGAAACGGGTGTATATTAAGTAAAATTTATAAATGTACAGTTCTCAGGTCAAGTACAATAAAGCTATACGCTTAAAAAGTTTACTGATTATTTATCGTAATATACAATAAAAAATTACATATTAATTAAGTGAATAATATCGAAAATTATAAGTCAAATGAAACCTTGCTATTTAAAACCTATTCTTCATGATCGCAAGACACTATTTTCTATTTAAAAGATTTTCTTCAGAAACACAGAAGAAAAAGGTATTTGTATATAGTTTTGTATATTCACTTCGTTGTGTGTAGAGCTTTTAAAAATACGTTGAATCCTTATTCTAATCTAATCTTCTTCTAATGTAATACTTTTCGTACTTCAAATGTTGTAGTAATTATTCTGTAAGAGCTTCGACATTATTTCTAAATGGACATCGAGAAACATCATAGTTTTTTGAGAGCAGGCCGCCATGTTATTTTTCTGAGTAATTAACAAATTGGTACTCTGGAATTACGAGCAATTATTTTTCATTGTACGGGCTAGTATGAATTTCAAATCAAATCTCTATAAACGACTATTATATTTTGTGCACTAAGAATAACATATCGCACTTATTTTCTAGAATCAAATTGTAATCAGTTTTACTTATATGTATGTATGTTCAATGTGAACTTGCACCTTGAATAAAATATCACAGTTATTTTTCATGGTAATATATTATTACTAAATTTAGATAATATACACTTTACGTATGTTCACTTTGAACTGGCACCTTGAATAACATATCAGTTACTTTTCGTGATAATTTATTATTAGATCGTTTAAATTTTTGAGTGCCTTCTTTTGAACATGGCCTGACCTTTTCATTTTTATAATTTTTTTTAGGATATCACTTACTTTTTAAAGTACAGATATATAGAGCAGCTTTCTATAATAGTAATTCATGTATAAATTAATAGTAATTCAAGTATCACAAATATATGTATTTTCGATTCTTATCACATAACTTTGTATAAGTAACAATTTATGCAATACAGTTCAAAATAATTGAAATATATGGTATATATGGTACATATATAAAATATATAATTATATTATAGTATACATATATATTTTATTTAATCATATATGTAAATGTTTGTATAATTGTAATAACTTTTAACGATACATTGCACATTTATTTCAATTGCAACAGAATGAATTTATATTCTTGTATGAATATTGAAAATAAAGAATGGGCCCCTCCATCGCCCATTCTCGTGAGAACGCAACCATATATTTTTTCTTCGTCTCTCCGATTTTAACACGACATACATATTTATGTCTGATAATTTTTTTCTTGATGATACTTTTTGAAATGTCATGAAGCCTAGGTCAAATTAGAAACTTATTGCACTCGTTGTAACGCAGCCGCTTACAGCAGCTTTTATAAAGCGCCAGAGCAGCCGATATTTTATTTGGCGCTTACGGCAACTTTTATACAGCGCTAGAACAGTTGATGTTTTAATGTAGCGTTTACGGCAGCCTTTATACAGCGCCAGAGCAGCCGATGTTTTATTTCGGCGCTTACGGCAGCCTTTATACAGCGCCAGAGCAGCCGATGTTTCATTTCGGCGCTTACGGCAGCCTTTATACAGCGCCATTATTTAATCTGTTCTAAGAACAATATGTATGCCCCTATATTTTTCATTTGCCTTTTAGTAGATGTTAGTAAATACCGCCGTGATTAGCCCAAGGCGTGAATAAGCTCAGAAATAAATATTTATATGTGGAACTTTGGGATCTCAAATTGAGATACAGTTCCGTTTAATTAATTTTTCGTTTCGTTTCCTTGGCTCTATTGCCCAGCTTAGAAGACAGCATACTTATATTAAAATTTTATTATTTCTTTTTATTTTTATATTAATTTTAAATTGCATAAGTTTTTAAATTTTAATTTTTGACTTGGCATCTTGCATTTTAGAGCAGATAAATTTTCCAATTTTTGCTGTATCAAATAATTTTACTTTTTTTTTTAACTTTATCGGTGTGTGTACACACAAACATTTCTTTGAGTAACCATAATTTTATATTATTTAATTTTCTTTCTAAAATATTTATAGCTGATTTCATAAAATTTTAGATCAGCTTTGACTAGCTTATACATCTTTTTCGGACAATGATTATAAATCGCTTTTTTTTATTTACTCTTATTAAAAGTACATTTATTTTAGTAGTAATAAGAAACTACAAATTAAGTAGAATATAAAAGTGGCCTCCTCTGATATTATTAATGGGAAAAATAATCATGTTTCTTGTTTTCATAACATGTCAAAATATCAAAATTGATAATTTAATGCCTCCAAAAGTGTAATAGAGCATATTTTAACTTCTACATAATTTTAAATATAAGAATACTTTGGAGTCAGGATAATACTCATGCTACATTTATTCGATCACATCAAACGGAATTTACGGTTAATGTATGGGCAGGTATTATTAATAACTTCCTTATCGGGCCGTACATTGACTGAATGACAATATTTATCGTATTTTTCTCGAGGAAGTGTTACCAGAACTCATGGAAGACGTGTCACTTGTCACAAGAAGGCAAATGTGGTTCCAACACGATGGAGCACCTGCCCATTTTAGTACTATTGTGCACAATTACTTGGACCAAAGATTTAATGAGCGCTGGATAGGCCGAGGAGGTCCTATCGCATGGCCTCCCCGGTCACCAGATTTATCTTCGCTTGACTTTTTTTTATGGGGGCACATGAAAACTCTCATTTATGAGACACCGATTGAAACAGAAGAAGAATTAGTAGCCCGAATTACTGCTGCGGCATATCAGATTCAAAATATTCCTTCAGTCTTCGAACGTGTGAGAGAATCAATGTTTCGACGTTGTCATCTTTGTATTGAAGCAAATGGAGGAATTTTTGAACATGTATTATAAATTGAGTTAAAAAAGATTAAAATTATATGTGTAATTGAAATCAATTTAATTTTTTCACTTATATGTTTGATCATAAAATTCCTATTTTGTACCCTATAATATTAAAACGGAGCGTCGTAGAGAAAAACATTATTAACAAAATATGTTTGTTTTTATGTCCTCTATTTCCCCTCAAAGTTTGTCGATCTAATTTTTTTACACCCTGTATATGATTTATATACAAAGTAAAATAAAAAACAATGATTAATGATACAGAAAATAAAATGTAATAATGATTAATGATATAATAAAGGTATTTATTGGTTTTTAGCCAAATTTGTTGAAAACAAAATATAAATAAATTATAAATTTTATTAAAATCAAAATATAAATAAAAAAGAAGTAATAAGAAGGTGATGTATTTCAACAAATTTGTTTTCGAGGTGCACCACGAGAAGGTAACCAATATAACGCACCTCACCTGTAACTAAATAATTCCAAATATAATAATAATATAAATAATATAAATAATTATATAAAAAATATATAATAATCAAACTATAATATAAATATAATAATGATATTTATATTATAATTATAATATTATAATTATATTATAATTATAATATAATATAATTAGATGTATAATATAATTATAATATATATTATACATATAATATAATTATATTATAATTATATATAAATAATATATACATACGCAAGCATGCATGCTCACACATCATGTACAAATCACTAGACTTACTTTCAGTAATTCAATCAATCAATCAATTCTTTATTCTTCCCCTGAGGGATTGAAGGCGCTTTTGAAGGAGCGTTCCCCAACCTTACACAAATTCTTACAATCTTTACTTATATCTACTCTTATCTCTACTCTTACATCTAATTTACAAATAACTTAATTCTACCTTAACCTACTTATCTACTACTTTAGAGAGAGAAAGAGCCGTCCCTACCTATCGCTTCGGCTTCCGATTCCCCATATATTCTCCACCACCTCATTCATACCTCACTCATTCTCCTCCTCATACTTCCTTTTTTCCCCTCCCTCTCCCTTTTCTTCCGTTCTTCCCTCTTCTCTCTTTTTCTCTATTTCTCTCATCCATCCTTCCCCTTCTCCTCCTTTCCTGCAATATTTCCTTCATTCTTTCCCACCAGTTTCCCTTCACCCCTTTACCCCCACATTCTCCTATCACATGCTCCCATGTTTCTTCTTCTATCCCACATAACCTACATCTTCTTTTCTCCTCTTCTTCCCAGTATCTTGCCCCTCTCATCTCATTGTTCATTCTGAACCTAACTATCCTTCTCCATCTACTTTCCCCCCATCCCTTTCTCAGGTATTCCGGCAAACTCTCCTCCTTCCATTCCCCATACCATCTATTATATCTCGACTCTCTTATCCTCTCCCATCTTTCCTCCTTTTGCCTTTCCCTGTCTTTCTGCTCCCACCCCTCATATACTTCCTCTCCCCTTCCCCTTTTTTCCTCCATCTTTTTCCCTTCTATTCACTCTCTTCCTCCCACATCGTTCTTTCCTTTCCTCCTCTTATCCTCTCTTTCATATCCTCAAAACATTTCCTCGCTAAACTTCCTCCCCTTCCTTCCTCCAACTTCCTCTCATACCCTACCGTCCTCCTTCCTGCCCTTATCCTAAATTTGTCTTTTCCTATCTCCTCTCTTACCATATACCCCGGCGTGCACCAGTCTACTCCTAACGTCCACCTTTTTTTTTTTTTTTTTTTTTTTTTTCGACGGGAATGTGCTCAACACATACTCCACCTCGGGGGAGAGGCTTCGTTATGTGGGGATGGGCGAGGACAGATGGTCCTAACCCGACCCACTAAACCCGTCGTGTGGCAACCTAACCTTTAGGAAGTTGCCTGGGAACCGCTAACGCATTACTTCCAGGCAACCTCCAAGGAGCGCTTATAGCGCACTGAATTTAAAATATCATAGACCAACTATTTGGATAGGATTTGCACCACGTGCAATACAGATCCATCCAGCCTGAAGGCAGCGTGCAATGACATGCGGAGACCCCATCCACAATGTCTGCTGTGCTTCAATGTGGGGTATCACGGTTTTATTATTAATTGTAAGACAATCAAAACGATAAATTTGACTGATATATATTTGAAGACGTCAGTCAGGATTTGAGTTATACTGAGGAGGGAGAAAGGAGGCAAGCTTGGAGTCTCCTCTCTTCCTCCTCCTTACTACGCATTATACAATTTACAAAAGTGTTCAACGCAATCCATTTGTCTTCTGATACAAGCACTTCTTTGATAATATTTCTTAAATTAAGCGAATCAATATCCATATTTAGGGAACGTAAAAGTACGCCGCGCTCTACAATCCACTCGCTACACCGGATCAAAGTATGTTCGTTAGTGTCGTCATGATGCACACATTGCTGACACATGGCCGAAAGTCTCTTTCATACGAAACAGATAATGGCCAAAGCATCCATGGCCCGTAAAGATCTGTGTCAGATGAAAGTTCATGTTACCAAATCTTCTTGAAAGCCACTGACCAAGAACAGGCTTTATAGCCATTCTAATTTCCTCGCTTGGTAACCCAGGCTTGCTGATCATTATGTCCCACTGGCGCAGGAGTAGAACTTCTTCTTCCTTCTTGATTTCAATGACATCCTGTGGGTGCCAATCTATAGTGTCCTTAATCTCACGAACACGAAGATATATCCGTCTGCGGCACGAAGCAACCAGCGACCAGGGAGGCATTCCAGCCAACAGACACGCTGCAACATATGACACTGTCCGGTAACCAGAGATGACGCGGATGGCTGTTCTGCGTTGTAGCGCATGCAGCCTCCTGATCTCTCTGTATGGTGCGACCGAAAATTTATCTGCCCAAATTGGTGCAGCATACATCGTGATTGAGGTAATTACGCTTGCATATAGTTGCCTTTTCTTAGCTCCTGGACCACGCAGATTTGGCATAAGCCTACCTAGGGATCTAATAACCTTCGATGCCTTTTCTTCAATATATAAGAAATGCTCCTTGAACATCCATCTACTATCGACTATTACTCCTAGGTACTTCATAGAAGATCCAACCATGATATTGGTATTGCCACACATAATAGTTGGCCGAATGCGAGGCTCCTTATTGCGAAACAGTACCGCTTCTGTTTTCTCCTCTGCTACTTTTAATTTAATAAAGCGAATATATCTCAGAACTCTAGCAAGCTGAATATTTACACGCAAAACCGCGTCAAAGATATTGGAGGCAGTAGAAACGACTAAAGTATCATCCGCGTAGCAAATGATACGGCATCCTGGTTCCAGCTGGAGGCGCAAAACACCATCAAAAGCCAGGTTCCATAATAAAGGGCCAAGAACGGATCCCTGCGGAACACCTGCGACTACCTTACGCTTACAAAAGATGCCTTTAGAATCTTGATAGGTAATATATCTATTGTGTAAATAGTTGTTAATAATTTTGTACAAATAATTAGGAATTTTGCGCTCATAAAGAACTCTTTTAATAACACCCCAAGGTACCGAGTTGAAGGCATTTTTAATGTCTTAATGTCAAGGCTAACCGCTATAGCCGCGTTGTCTTCCTCCAATGCCAATGTTGTGTAAGATCTCAGGTCCATAAGAGCATCTATTGTCGACTTGTTTTTCCTAAATCCGTATTGATGAGGTGACAAATCGGAGTCCGGATTTTCAGTGAGCCAGTGTTGGATCCTGTCCACAATAATACGCTCGAAAGTTTTTCCTATTTCGTCCAGTAAGCAAATGGGTCTTGCCTTAATTGACATGCCAGGATTAATTGGGCCCTTAGGAATCAGTACCAAATTCGCGGTTTTCCAGTTATCCGGGAAAATTCCATTTCTGAGGCAACGCGAATAGCAAGCCGCTATAATACGAATTAGAGACCATGGTACGTTTTTTAAGGCCGTTGATTTGATGCCATCAGGGCCTGGGGCGACATTTCGAGCTAATCTCTTTTTAAAGCATATATATACCTCGCGTGGAGTAACTGACCATTCTTCATTCCATTCACAGCTTACGGGGGAATAGTCAAAATCAAACTCATTCAAAGGAAACAAAGACGCTAGAAGACTTGATAGTTCCGTATTTGATATTGATGAAATTAGGCTATTGTTAGATTTACGAATGCGTTTTAAAACAATTTTATATGGAAGTCCCCAAGGGTCAGACTCAAGTGTGGCAATTAACTCTTCCCAAGCTGAGTTTTTTGCTATGCTGATAGCTTTACGCAAATTTCTTTTAGATATCCTGTATTTATCACTAGCACTTTTTATGAGATTTACATCATTTTTTCTTCTAGCGCGTGTAAATTTACGTCTGTCGTTAATAGTAATTTTTCTAAGTTCATTGATCTCACTAGTCCACCAATAGCAACGCTTCTTGCTAAATCTTCTAGAGCGAGGGGTGGATACGTTGCATGCATCAGCAAGGGTACGATTAATCCACTCAACAAGTGGAATAACAGAGTCATTTTCTAGTTCTGCAATGGTATTCAGGTTGCAGTACCATTCAATGCATTCAACAAACAGAGGTTTGTCAAGTTTTTTTAAAATTCCATTTAGTAGATGATGGTGGAATAGACAGTGATTCGTTAATCTTGCTCAGATAGTCAAACGTGATGTACACGTGATCAGAGAGAGTCTCAATATCATCTCTAACCTGCCATTCGCTGATGTTATCAATAAGACTATGAGAGATCCAAGTGAGGTCAATGACCGATGAACCTTGTGGACGGATGCATGTAGGAGAATCCCCCACATTAACTAGCCTTAGATCATTTGAACATGCCATTAAGTTAAGCATTAAACCGCGTTTATCGGTTTCATTACATCCCCATAAGCATGATTTAGAATTAAAATCACCGCAAATTAGAATTTTCTTATGACAATACTGCTTAATAAGTTTATCAAGAGAATCAATAAATAGCGTAAATTCAACCATCAGTATATTAGGAGACACATAGCAAGATATCAAATAAAAATCATGATATTCCATAATCACTATGTTATTGCAACTCACTATTAACCTATTTCTAAAATTGTCATTAGGCAGAGCCATAATTGCCGCCAGGCCGTCGCTGCTGTAACAGCAATTCGTTGGAACACTAACTCCTATTGGAGGTTCCGATATCGCAACTAGGTTGATATTAAGTTCATTAACCTGTTGGCATAAAAGATTAAAGGCCTGCCAAGATTTATTCAGATTACACTGAAGAAACTTAATTATCATTTCTAAAAGGACGGTCAGTACGTCTCCGATCGGACCGATTTACAGCGTCGTATCCATTATTTGCCAAACAGACATAGGATCCAATTCGGTGATTACAACTTTTCTTCAAGTCCGCGCACACGACACAGAACGGAGGGACAGAACAGTCCTTTGCTTGGTGTTCACCGCTACCGCACCTAAAGCATGAGCCAGATCGATCCTCAGTAGCTGCGCAATTCCATCTAACGTGCCCGAATCGCCAGCATTTGAAACACTGCACCGGTCGTTTCTTGAGTAACTCCACTTTAGCGTAGGTCCATCCAACATTAATATGTCCAGCCTCAGCAATGGGTATAGTATAGCCGCGTTTAAGGGACACTGAACCCAGGTAATTCCCATGCTGTCACGCATTTTTTTAATCTCACCGATGTTAAAAACCATCGGTGAGTAACCGCTTATTCTAACTAACTCCTCTCTAACCTCCTCAGTAGAGGTAGAGGGAGCCAAGCCTATAATTTTTAATTCGCCATGCGCTACCGGGTTGTCAAATTTAGCAACGTCTTTGAGGATTATCTCGAGCTGATCTCTAAGCTTGCCTGCGAGCTCAATTCCGTTTTCACCAGGCACTTCTATTTTATAGCCTCCGTTGAAAGCTGGGCGAATTCTAGTTCTCGCAATACCGAGATCTTTAAGTGAGACTTCCTGTCTTGCCGCACGTAATATGTCCGCATAAGAGTCTTCGGTTCCAGCTTTACTGGTGATCGTAACCACAGCAACTTTGCGTCTCATCACATTGGGTCTTTTGATGGTAGGTTTAACAAAATTATTATTATTATCAGCAGGTCTATTATTATGTACCTCAGCGCGTGTATTCCGTCGTGAAAAGGCAGGAGAAGAGGAAAGAGGGGGAAATTCCTCTCTTCTACTTGAACTAAATGCCACCTTAGGGGAGGTGGATTGCTTGTTTAAGATTCTAGGAGGCACCAACTGTTTATTTTCAAGGATCTTAATACCTTTATTCTGAGAGCCTCTGAGCGGGGGACGAAAAGCCTTGTTGTCATTATCAGACGACCTATGTTCAATTCCTGCATTCCTAAAGACTCTAGACGTAATCACGGATACATTATCCGGGATCGATGACGGAGGAGAATTTCGAGTCATTCTGGGCAACTCAAAGGCCCGATCCATACCACCATCCTCTGCACATGAAAAATCCTTAGATGTCCCAGGAACAGGAGAGAAACGACCAGGAGAAGCAATGTCTTTTTGCTTATTAACAAAGGTTTTAGATCTAATTGATTTATTAGGGTTAGGCAGATCACCGCCCCCATCCTTTAATGAACGAACCTGCTTATTAAGCTCGTTAACCATGCTCCTAAGTTGCTTAAGCTCTCCTTCCATAACTGCCTCACGTCGGCGCACCTCCTTCACTTCCTCGGACAGTTCATGATTGCGGAGACGCAAGTGAACAATGTCACCCTGGGCTTGTACTTTTTTACTATATGCACGTATCACATCCTCCAATTGGGTCAAATAATTACTCCATCTACCACTAAACTTTCCTGATACATTTTTGCTGTTTACTCGCAGACTGTCCGTTTTGTTAATCAGGGCAATACCATACGACGCAATGTCTCCGTTATTCATCGCTATTAAATCATCAACCTTGATTCTAGTGGAAGTGTCCGATTCATGGATCTCCAATGAATCTTCGACATCCATATTAAGACTATCTCTGCGTGCTCTTAACGTTTTAGATCTAGTGACCGGAACGTTTCTTTTAGTTTTAGTCGATTTTTTAAATGTACGACCAGATTTGGATTTATTGCTAGCTGACTCATCCAAGGATGCCGCATCTGTATCGTCATCATCGGATATCAATACTGATTCTGCTGCATAAGATTCTTCTTCATCATCCGTATCTATTGTTATTTTATTGCGTCTTTTATATCTTGTATTTCTCCTGCTACGTAATATCTTCCTCTTCGCAGGGGGAGGCATCTTGCTTCCATCTTTTTTGGGATTATTGTCGTCATCCGCATCAGCAGTAAGATCTATACTCTCTTCCTCTGCAATTTTATCCTCACCCTCAGAACTATCTACTAGTCTGTGTTTATGAGATCTAAGATCATCAGTCATATCATTTCCTGGGGAACCATCTGCTTTCCGTTTCGTTGAGGTAAATTCCATGCTCACCACACCGATAGCCTCCTCAAGACCAGGAGGAACCTCGATTCCCTGATCCATCACACCTGCAAGTGGATCGCTGGATGGCTCATATTCGAGAGCGGGAATCTGCGAATCATCCACATCTGCTGTCATGATTACCTCTTGGCGCACCATTGGCACGCATTTTTTAGCTTCCGTGGTAGTAACTTCCACCCGTTCGCCCAACGGCAACGAACAGGTTAGCCCCTCATTAGATGACGACAGGGCGGAGCCGGGGACGACAATTCCGCCATGCCGATCACTGGAGGCTCCGAAAACCTCCTGCGACGGTAAGTTTAAATCTTTGTCATTTGTGCTAGCCATATCGTATAAAGGGTTTGGTTTTTTAAAGGGTGACCTTCCCTTATACTCGTAGTCCGTGGATTTGCCAGTTTGATATACGTGAGATCCATCCAGAGTGTTCCCATCATTGGAGCCAATCATTGAACAGGAGATAGACAGGAATTCTTCACTCAATTTTTCCAGCTCAGTTCTCCTGTCTTTTATTGACTGACCAGCAAGAATCAATACATCCTCAGCTTTGTCTATTTCTAACATCTTTTCTATGTTGGCAAGCTGCGATTCCATCGATTCTGTAATTGAGTGTTTTCCTGGAGTTGTTTCATTCAGGCCGGATGATGTGTTGGTTAGTAATCTTGAACTAATATCTAACTTATCGATACTAGGCGGAGAGTTAACACGCACAGTACTATCAATATTGACATTCTTAATAAGGGATTTATATCTAGCAACCCTACCTATTAGATATGAACGGGCGCAGAACATTTTATAGCCCTGACTATAGATATATTTAATACAGGCCTCAACATTATTTAGATCTTCATAAAGTTCCGGTCGATCTCGTAAATTATTATCACGCAGCTTAATCACAGAATGCAAAGCACACCCTAAAATCGCAGTGGGTGTGGAACGGGCTTTATGCATTCTGGTAATTTTTTCATCAACCGTCTCCATTTTGATATAATTCTAATATATATACTTAATTAATTAGATTTTAGTTTAAGATTAATGCAATATAACAGTTGATTAATACAGTAGAAATTACATAGATTCCCTTGATGTTACTCAAAACAACATCAGGGATCCATGCATTACATTTAATACGTAAGCTATAGTATATAGGAACCCATCATTAATTTATTTATTTGGGGCAAGTGACAAATAGCTATCTACCAGTGCCTCAGAATTAATTGAGGAGGAGATGCCATAAAAAATAGTCACGCCGATAATGCATTATAAACTTTGCAAATTCACATTTAAATTAGGATACGAAAAACTAGAGTCGCAACAATAATTTGCCCTTTACGTATGTCAGTAAAAGATCTGCACCAAATATTATTAAATTAATAAAGGTTATCCGATACTCAATCAGCGAAGTCTTTAGATACCATTAATTCCTTAATATAAAACAAAATAGGAGAAATCCTAAAATTGTCCAAAACTAACAGATTCCCTAGATTTGGGAATTTTATGTTAGCGTAATAAGGAACATATAATATTGCCCTATCATTATCTTTAATTATTATTATAAAATAATATTGATTTAATTACACACTAATAATAATAATCTATGTTTAATAGTCCTTCACTAATCGCATATATATCAATAACAAAGTTTAAATATATATGATTATCTAAGTAAATTTTATCAAAATATTCAATCGCAACGCAACCATAGAATATTATATATATATTTGCTAAATAAAGCAAAATGTATACAAGATGTAATTGATTTAATAGAAACTAATCAACTACGTAATGGAATACTACTTAAGTATTAAAAAATCGCTTATATATCAGAGAAAACGCAATATTATAGGATCTAATGAATTTCCCCTATATCTAGTAACCTAGACAAAATACCCAAAGTATAACAAGTAACGCATATAATATTATGTATATATTTGCTAGTTTAAGAAAAAGAAAAAATGCATATAAGATGCAGTTATTTAAATGCTACTTTTGGTATAAGAATCGCTTATATAACAAGGGAAACACGAAAATATAAAAATTAGTAAATTTCCCCTATATCTAGTGACCTAGACGAAGTACATGAGGCATAACGAGTTACACTTATAGTATTATATATATATTTGTTAGATTAAGCAAAATGCATATAAGATATAATTATTTTAATAGAGACTAATCAATTATGCAATAAAATACTGCTTTAGTATTGGAAATCACTTATATAACAAGGAAAACGCAAAAATATAAGATCTAGTGAATTTCCCCTATATCTAGTAACCTAGACAAATACATAAAGTATAACAAGTAACGCATATAATATTATGTATATATTTACTAAATCAAGAAAAAATGCATATAGGATGCAGTTATTTAATGGAAACTATCAAATTATGTAATAAAGTACCACTTTTGGTATAATAAACGCTTATATAACGAGGGAAAGCACTAAAGTACAAATTTAGTGAATTTCCCCCATATCTGGTGACTTGGACGAAGTACATGAGGCATAGCAAGTTACGCTTATAACATTACATATATAGTTGTTAAATTAAGCAAAATACGCATAAGATGTAATTATTTAATAAAAATTGATCAATTACGTGGTAAAGTACTGCTTTAGTATTGAAAATCACTAATATAACGAGGAAAACGCAGAAATATAGAATTTAGTGAATTCCCCCATATCTAGTAACTTGGACAAAGTGTACAAGTCGCGTCGAGTTGCCTATCTATGTCACGCTCAATGATTGTACAAAAGCTTGGGTACGGAGTACGCTCGCAATACAATAGATGGCGCGTCGATGTCCGTTTGCCGCAATTTATATTCCTGAGAATACTGGAGTGAGGTTCCCATTGCATTAGTTTATTAGATGACTGCTATGCATTAAGGGTCGACAGGTCGGTCGGCCAAACTCCGAATTGATGTTGGAGACCTCGCGCGGTGACAACGCGAAACTCCGATTTCAGTGTTGCCAACGCCGAGAAACCAATTCTCAGGTTTTATGTAGTGGTGCATGTCTGTACACGTACATACACCATTGCATTGCTCACGCGAACGCACCGTAGAGAGACAAGGACCGATAATCACGTGTTCTCCTTGTTCCTCTACCGTGCCGGTATACGCGAGATGCCGCCTGAAAATGGCCTTCCGTAGCAGAAGGCAGTAGCGTAGCAAGGCTAATAAGTACCTACTTTTTGTAAATTTTATATATGCTTATGCACATATGTGCGTATATATATATATATATATATATATATATATACATATATATGTATATATATTATATAAGGAATATGTTGATTATTCTTGATTTCTTTTTGATTATTGATGCTATTGTATAATTTGCTCCAAATACTTATAACGTGAAAGAACGTTGAGTAATGTATAATCAATGCAAGGATGTTCAGTATATATCATCCAGTAAATTAGAGTTCAAATATATCAATATTAATTTTTTTATAATATATATATATATATATATATATAATATATATATATATTGGAATATAGAAAATTGATAAAAGATATATTTCGGCGATTTAAAAATTTTTTAATATATTGAAAATATTTTTACTACATACACTATATATAAGTGTAAAATAATTCAGAAAATAAATTTAATAAAAATCTACATACCAGCTGTGTGCATGTGTGCAATTGATTTATTACTTGAAATTTATTTACGAAATTATTTTGCATTTATATATTTATAGTGTGTGTAGTTGTAAAATAATTAAAATATTTTCAATATCAAATTTTTAAGTTTATCGCCTATATAAAAAATATATTTCTATGATTTTCTATATTTCAATATATTATAAAAAAATTGATATTAATATATTTGAACTCAAGTTTTTTACGTGATTAAATATTCTTGCATTGAGCCATCATACGTTACTCGTAAGTTTTTTCACGTCATAAGTACTTATGTAGCAGAGAGAAAGAAATGAGAGTTATACGCAATGTAACATCAATAATCGGAAAAAATCAAGATAACGGTTGTCATATCTGTGTATATATATATATATATATATATATATATATATATAAACTTATATATTATATATATATATATATATAATATTTCATTTATTTATAAAATACATTTTCAATTCATATTAAACCTGAGTGATTTTTCTATATGCTTATGCTATCCGCCGATCTATCCCTAACAAATTAAGAGGTGTAATTGCATTATTATCATCAATTATTATCTTATACTTTTTACCTCTAATTTCTATAAAATTTAATTCATTATCATTTTATCCTTTAAATCAATATTTATTTTGAATTTTCATTAATATTTTTATTCTATTAACATGAGCAGGAGCTCAACCTATTGAAATACCTTTTATCATTATTAGACAAATTTTATCATTATGTTACTTTCTTTATTTTATCTTATTACCTTTCCTAATAAAAATTTGAGATTTAATTATTTTTAAATAAATATTAAAAAATTTATCATTATAAATAAATTTAAAATATTAAAAATAATTATATTTAATACTTAAATTTTTTATAAATTACTATTAAATTAAGGTAATGATCTTGAATTTAAGTTTATGTTTTGAAAACATATTAAAGAAATTTTAATTTTTTATTAACTTTTAAACATTCAATTTTTTTTACTAAATTATTATTTATAATATAAATTTAAATCCAAAAATTAATAAAATATAAACTAAAATTATTGGTAAAATAATTTTCCAACATAAATATATTAATTCATCATATCGTATTCGAGGAAGTATTCCATGTATAAAAATTACTATTCTACATAAAATATTAATTAAAATAAAAGTTAAAATTATTGAATATTTTAATAAATTTCTAAATATATAAATTCTAATTAATCTAAAAAAAATAATTATTCGATATTCAGATAAAAAAATTAATGTAAACCCACCCCTAAAATATTCAATATTAAACCCTGAAACTAATTCTGACTCACCTTCGATAAAATCTATAGGACTTCGATTTAATTCAGCTAAAATCCTAATAAAAAATATAATAAACAAAGGATATAAAACTACTATATATCATAAATAAAATTGATAATTAATAAAATCAAAAAAAGAATATCTCTCTCTTATTAATATAATAACTAAAACAATTAAAATAAATCTTACTTTAAATGATAATATTTGTGAAACTGATCGTATTGCCCCTATTTTTGAATAAATCGAATTAGCTGATCATCCCATAAAAATTATAACATACCCTCTAATAGTTATAAAACAATTATTAATAAAATAGAATAATTTAAAAAATAAATATTAGTAATGTAAGGAAATACTAATCATATTATTATTAAAACAAATCTAATTATAGGACATAAAAAAATTATAATTAGATTTATATACATAAAATAATTCTTTATTAAGTAATTTAATAGCATCACTAAAAGATTGAAATAATCTTATAAATCCCACCTTATTAGGTTCTTTACGAATTTGTACATATCTTAAAATTTTTCGTTCCAATAAAGTTAAAAAAGCTACCCCAACTAATATAATTAATAACAAAATTAACAATCTTAATATATTTAACGCACTATAAAAATATAATCTTAAATTTTGACAAATTATTACTTGTATAATTTTTTTCTATTATACATCATTTAAATTCTAAATTTAATACACTTAAATTCTGCCAAAGTAATTTTATTTATTTACATATATTTAATCAATTAAATTTATTCATTAAAAAAAATATAATTTGAAAAAAAGTCCTTTCGTACAAAATTTTCTTAATTTTATTATAGATAGAAATCGATCTGGCTTACACCGATCTGAACTCAAATCATGTAAAATTTTATTAGTCGAACAGACTAAAATATTAAACTTCTTCATTTAATTTTTATTTTAATTCAACATCAAGGTCGCAATCATTTTTATTAATATAATCTTTCTAAAAATATTACGCTGTTATCCCTAAGGTAATTAATTTTTATAATAATTATTATAAAAAAAAAAATTTTCTTAATTTAATAATCAATCCTTTATAAAAATTTCATTAATTAATGTTAAAATTATCTTTAAATTAAAGTTTATTTTATTTAATTATCCTCCCAATAAAATATAATCATTAAAATAAAATTTATTTCCTTAAATAAATTTAAAAATTATATTAAATTCAATAGGGTTTTCTCATCCCATAATTTCTTTTAAGAATTTTAACTTAAAATTTAAATTTTAAATCTACAAATTGAAACAGCTTTAATTTCATCAATTCCTTCATTCCAGTTTTCATTTAAAAAACAATTGATTATGCTACCTTTGCACAGTCAATATACTGCGGCTATTTAAAAATCACTGAGCAGAAATAATTTTAAATTATCAAAAAACCATGTTTTTGTTAAACAAGTAAATTAAAATTTTAATTTAATAAAATAAATTTGCCTAATTCTTTAATTAAATATACATATATATTTTAAATTTAAAAATTTCTATATAATTAATATAAATATACTTATACTATTATTATTTATTAAAATACTTAATTTATTTAAAATATTTTTTTATTTAATTAAATCAAATTTTCAAATTATTATTATATTTAAATTAGAATAATCCATTCCATAATAAATTATTAAATTTTTATAAAAAATTTTTAAAAATAAAAAATATTTTTCTATTTAAATCATTTATATTCATAAAATATTTTAATTATAATTTATAGTTAATTCCATAAATTTTTTACATAAATTTACTAATTAAATTTTATTATTAATTTAATTAATTGTAAATGATTTATATATAAATTAAATTTATATAAAAAAAACTAGATATCATAAAAGTGGATTAAAATATCTTTTTCAAATAAATATTTAAAATAATTTTTATACATTAACTTTAATATTTTATTTAACTCATTTTATTCCGAGAAATTTAAATTATTCCAATAAACAACAAAATTTAATAATCCCTGATACAAAAGGTACAATTAATAAAATTTATTTTTATTTAATTAATTAATTTATTTTAAATTTTCATTTACATTACTTATATCTATAATATTTATTTAATTTTTTTTAATACTTCAACAATTCAAAAACTAACTCTATTTAATTTTTTATTATAATTTTATTTAATTAAAATAATCACACACACAAATCATATTAAATTTTTCATAAATATTTAAATTTAATTTTTTTTAAATTTTAATAAATCATATTAAATCATTAATCTTTTCAATGTAAATAAAATATTTTTAAATAAACTAAAATTTTTTTTTATTTTAAATACATTTTCCAATATATTTACTTTGTTACGACTTTTCTTACAAATCATAATTAATAAGAACGGCGGGCAATTTGTACATAATTTAAATATAATTCAACTTATAAATTTTTATAAATTTACATTTAAATTCCTTATTAAATAATAAAATTAAATATAAGTTACAAAAAAAATAATTTTAAATATAACTCATCTAAATCTTAATAATTCTACATTTTGATTTGAATTTAATTTATAATATAAATTTATAATTAAAATCTCTTAATTTAATTTTCAACAATATATAAAATATTTATATTAAGTTAATCCATTTGTGGATTATCAAATTAATCAACAAGTTTTTCTAATATAATAAATTACCGCCAAATTTTTTATTTTTAATGCTTTACATTTAATATTTAATTAATTTTATTTTTATTTAAATAATAGGGTATCTAATCCTAATTTCTTTTTAAACTTAATTAGAAATAAATTTTCCAAAATAAATTTTTTTTATTAACTAAAATTATTACATTTCACTATAAATAAAATTAAAAAAAAAAATATTTAAATCTCCTTTTTATATTCTTTAAATTATTAAAATTATTTATTCTTATCATCAGTTTAACCGCAATTGCTGGCACCTAAATTTATTAATAATATAAATAAAATTATCTATTATAATTTTTATTAAAATAATTATTTTAAATATTAATTAATCATTAAAAATTATTTAAATTTTAAAAAATTTTTTTATAAAAATTTATTTATATTCAAATTTTATAATTAATTTATAGAAAAAAAATTATTTCTCTACCTTATTCACTAATTTATCATATTTATCTATTTCATTTATTTTTTAATCAATATATAATTTAAATTAATATTAAATTTAATAAACATTTAATTTATATATTGACTAAAAAATAAATATGACATTTCCTACCACATTCACTAATTTATCATATTTATCTAATTCATTTATTTTTTTATTTATTTATAAAATACATTTTATAAATAAGTAAAATATTATACAGACAATTTATTACATAAATTTTTTTATAAATATAATAAATTATTTATTATATATATTTTTATTTAATTATTTATATAATAATTATATTTTAATATAAATTACGCACACGGATAAGAAATATTTTACATTTGCTCATCCCATATAAAAATATAAAAGTAATGGAAATTAAATTTTACATTAATTTATACTAGTATTATGAGGTAGTTAATACATGAAAATCATATAAGATGAATTCTGTACATCGATTAGCATAATATGATTACAAGTCAATAAATGATTTTGCTAATATATTATTTTGAATAAAAATTAAAAAAATATAAAAACAAAAAGAATGAAATTAATAAATTTTCTTCATTCTTTGTTTTCTTCTTCTATTAATTATTTTTTCTATTATTTGAATAAAAGATGTATCGTGTGTAATAGATTAAATAGATAGATAATTTATATAAATATATAATTATACGTTTTGAAATTTATATATATATATATATATATATATATTAATTTCAATATATACATATATATAAATTATTATTTATCTATTACATACGATACGCCTTTTATTCAAATAATAGAAAAAATAATAGAAAAAATAATAGAAAAAAACAAAGAATGAATAAAATTTATTCATTTTATTTTTATTTGTTTTTATAAAATTTTTATTCAAAATAATATATTAGCAAAATCATTTATTGCGACTTGTAATCATAATATTACGCTAATCGATGTACAGCATTTATCTTATAAGATTTCCATATGTGTTACTACCTCACAATACTATTATAAATAAATGTGAAATTTAATTTGCATTACTTTTATATTTTTATATATAATGAGCAGATGTAAAATATTTCTCATTCGTGTGCGTAATATATTGGTTTTTGTATTTATACTGATTTTACACATATCAAATGCAAGAGAGACAAAGATAGAATGATACTCTCTCCTTGTCAAGCTGTCAGTATGTTACCACGAAAATTTCCCCATGAGTATAGATCTAGTGAGATTTGTTCATCCCAAATATTACATAAAAAGAAGTTACGTAGCTTCGTGAAATATTTTTTAATATATTCTTTATATAATAAAGCAGAGAGACAAAGAGTCAAATTTTGCATTATTGCTCTTAAAAATTTATAATAAATTAAATACGATCTCGTGGCTAACCCAACCTTACCCGCTGCTAGCTGCGCATCTCCCCAAGTTATATTATGAATTTTATATTTATCTTTTTTCCAAAAAATCGATCTTTGTCTCCCTGCGGACAATCCTACTGATTAAGAATATCGTAAATTTAATAAGATTCATTAAGTATTTTGGCTAATATATGGGATGAACGAATTCGTAATTCCCGGCCGGCCGATAGGCGTCTCCACCATGTCGCCTGTCGACCCTTAATAAATAGTTAATACATGGGATATATGCATAAATTGTATAACTTAATACTATCGCTGCTATAGGTATTGCATTGATACCTCTTACCAGTGTTGTTAGACGGGCTAGGTTTTTTCGCGCATGCGCATTGAATGTAGTATTAATGAAGTAGTCACTCGCATGAAATGGGGTCCTGATTTCCCCCTCTGTTTAATTTTTCTTAAATTATTGAAAATTTTTTAAAATAATTAATGAATCGTATAATTTTTATTATAAATGTAATAAATTTAATTAAAAATGTTAAATATAAACATACAATAAACAAATAATGAAATTATAAAATATATACATATACGTGTACCTATGTTATAACATACGTAAATTACGAGTTTAGTTTTTATTTATACAATTTATAATTTGAATTATTGATTAATTTTAATATACATAAATTATAATAATACACTTTTATATTACATATATTGTAATAATTTATTTATTTTTACGTACGTTCAATTTATCTGTTTCCTGCGATTCCGCCAAAACTCCGTGGTCCAGGGTCTTGGTCCATAGTTGCGCGCGCAAACATCATACGTTACTGTAGTCGTCATGGTTACGTCACGGTAATACGCGCATGCGCGAAAAAACCTAGCCCGTCTAACAACACTGCCTCTTACATATATAATCTTTATTGATTTGTTTATTGGAAATCAGTTAATTAATTAATTACTGATAGATATACTCTATTTAATGATTTAAACAAAGTTGGAATTGTTTCAATTTAATTTGAACAAGTATATACATTAGTGAATCTTTGGACTTCCTATTATTAATACTTAAATTAAAATTATTATTAATAACTCAAAACTGACATTACCTTTACATCCGTACAGTTACTGCGGTTTATTTGTGCAAATTGTAACTGTATTAATGCTCAAACTACTATATTTGGGCTATTACACTGTTGAATGACATTTTGTTGCATTGGGGTTATGTTTCTTCTTTCTCGAGAGTGTTTTCCTCTCTCAGGTCCAGTATACAGAGTCAAGGATAACCTCCACAAAGATGACTCGCATCACAAGACGCAAGTGTCTATTGTCGGATTAATTGGATTGTTGCCACAAAAATATTATCAACACTGTTGTGTTCACATCAGAAACAGTAAGCAGTTAACATTACTATCTCAATATTATCAATTTTCATAATGTTATTACTATTATCAATTATAATTATCACTTATTACACAAATTGCCTTAATTTTAGACAAATTGGAACAAGTGCAGTCTCGTAAGGAAAAAAACATATATTCATTTAAGAGTAACGTAAATTCAGAATATTTAATTATTATTTAATTCTAAAAGATTATCTTATTATGTTAATTATTTATATATGCAAAAATTGGAAAAAAGTCTTAATAATATGATCTTAAAGCAAAGTCGTAAATTATGATTAGCAAATTGTGTTAAGTATCATAAACTTGCAACAATCCATCAATCAATCACTTCAATATATATTCACCAGGAGGCTACACATTTGTAGATGACTCCATGCGTTAACACACATCAATCCTTTATCATTATATAATGATTCCACTTATCTTTTAAGCAGCGGGGGAGAACCTCAAGGTGACGAGGGCTCCACAGGAACAATAAAGATGCTCAGCAACCCTCAAAGCTCCAATATATCTGCAATGCCAGTATCATCCAAGAGGACAATCAGTTCGCCTCCGCAGAGCCTTTCTTCATTGGTTGACACAATCAAGCACATCAAATCCTCTTCCGTTCACAAGTATTTGTAAGTAAATGTAGATAATTTATAGATGTAAAGTCACTTGTCTGGCACTAATTATATAAGTTCCAATGTCTCAACAAGTACTTAATGTCAATTAAGACATTTATCACTTAAAAATTTAAATTAAGTTTAAATTCAAATAATTTAGTTTTGGGTATAATTAATAACACAGAGCTGTATAATTTATTCCAGGTTACCAGAACAATACACAGAAGAAATAGCTGCGTACACAAGTGCACATCGTAAACTACTTCAAGGTGATAATGTTACATATAAAGTAATGTTATACTAAATATCAACCAAAATTTCAACTTACTTAGTAATTAGAGACTGAATTATTCAAAGATGCAGTTATTTACCTCAACTTATCTGTTATAGTGATTTCAGACTTGAGGAATATATTATATTGGTAATTTGCTTTTCAATAACCAATTTTATAGCTTATTCTACTAGCTCGTTATTAGAATATTATAGTAAGGATCAGGGCCGCTAAACTAAGTGTAATATTACTTATTTAACACTCGTTATTTAGGATTACAGTATTTCTAATGAAAACTAAGTCTCATTAAGGCATTTATAACATAAAAGTCTATTAATTTAATCTAAATTAAATTAAATTAAATTCAAAACTCAAATAATCTAGTTTGAGTTAAATTATTAACACAAACTGTCTGCTTATTCCAGATTACCAGAATAATACACAGAAAAGCATAGCTGCATACAGAAGTGTATTTACGAACTACTTTAAGGTGATGTTACTACATATAAAGTATTGTAATGTTATACTTAATATCATTCAAAATTTTCAGTTATTACTTAATAATCAAAGACTAGACTGTTTAATGAGGCAATTATTCACTTCAAATTGTTCATTATGATGATTTAAGTCTTATAAGGATATATTAAATATTA
The DNA here is from genome assembly GCF_048542155.1 of Nylanderia fulva. NCBI lineage: Eukaryota > Metazoa > Arthropoda > Insecta > Hymenoptera > Formicidae > Nylanderia > Nylanderia fulva. The sequence goes on from NW_028190683.1 coordinate 42,261, forward strand.
ATTTGATTTTCATTATATTATTTAATATTAAGGCACTATCAGAATATTATGTAAATTCAGAAAAAAGAGTAACAGATCAGTGCCACAGGGTCACTGAACTAGAAGTAAGGTCACTTATTTAACACTAGTTATTTAAAGTTCCAGTATTTTAGCAATTACTTTGATCCAATTAAGGCATTTATCACTTAGAAATCAATCAATTTAATCCAAATTAACTACAAAAACCCAAATAACTTAACTTGAGTTAAATCATTAACACGAAATTGTCAGTTTTATTCCAGATTACCAAGATAATTCATAAAGAGCATAGTCACTTGTCTGGCACTAATTATTTAAAGTTCCAATATCTTAGCAATTACTTAGCGTCATTAAGACATTTATCACTTAGAATCTATTAATCTAAATTTAAATTAAGTTTAAATTCAGATAATCTAGTCTTGGGTATAGTTATTAACGCAAAACTGTTTAATTTATTCCAGATTACCAGAACAATACACAAAAGAAGTAGCTGAATACACAAGTGCACATTCGCAACCACTTCAAGGTGATAATATTACATATAAAATAATGTTATACTAAATATAAATCAAAATTTCAACTTATTACTTATTAGTAAGAGACTAAATTGTTCAACGAGGCAATTATTTACCTCAACTTATTTGCTATAATGATTTCAGTCTTAAAGAATATATTATATTTGTTATTTGCTTTTCAATAACCAATTTTATAGCTTATTCTACTAAAGCGTTATTAGAATATTATAGTAATCCGGTAAAAAAGTGTAAAGGATCAGTGCCGCCCAAGGGCCACTAAACTAAATGTAATGACACTTATTTAACACTCGTTATTTTAGAGTTAAAGTATTTCTAATAAATACTAAGTCTCATTAAGGCATCTATCACACAAAGTCTATGAATTTGGTCCAAATTAAATTCAGAACTCAAATGATCTAGCTTGAGTTAGATTATCAACACAAAACTGTCTGCTTATTCCAGATTACTAGAATAATACACAAAAGAGCATAGCTGCATACAGAAGTGTATCTACGAACTACTTCAAGGTAATATTACTACATATAGAGTAATGTAATGTTATATTTACTATCATTCAAAATTTCAATTATCACTTGATAGTAAGCGAAGACTATTCACTTCAAATTATTCATTGTAATGATTTAAGTCTCATAACGATGTATAAAATATTAATTTGATTTTCAATAACCAGATTATAGCTAATTATATTATTTAATATTAAGGCACTATCAGAATATTATATAAATCCAAAAAAGAGTAAGATCAGTGCCGCAAGGTCACTGAACTAAAAGTAAGGTCACTTATTTAACACTAGTTATTTAAGGTTCCGGTGTTTTAGCAATTACTTTGATCTAATTAAGGCATTTATCACTTATAAGTCTATTAATTTAAATTCTAAATTAAGTACAAAAACTCAAATAATTTAACTTGAGCTAAATTATTAACTGTCTGTTTTATTCCAGATTACCAGGATAGTTCATAAGGAGCATAACTGCATATAGAAGTATATTTCACGAACTGCTCCAAGGTGATATTATTATACATAGAATAATGTTATGTCTAGTATCATCCAAAATTTCAATTATTACTTAATAATCGAAGATTAACTGTTTAATAAAGCAATTATTCACTTCAAATTATTCATTATAATGACTTAAGTCTTATATTATCAGAATATAATATATATATTATATTATAAGTCCGGAAAGATGTCACGGATCAGTGCCGCACAAGATTCACTAAACTAAATATAAAGTCGCTTATTTCCACTAGTTATTTAGTGTTCTAGTGTTTTAACGATTACTTCAATACAAATAAGGCATTTATCACTTAGAATCTTAATATTAAGAAAATGGCTACAAATACAAGTGTATTTCGCAGACTACTTCAAGATGATATTATTACACATCAGGCAATGTTGTATCTCAAACTATTTATTATAATGCTAAATTAATCAATTATAAATATAAGTTTACTCACGAAACTGTCTATTTAATTTAACCAACTTGTTTAACGTTTCAGATTACGGGAACGAGTTATATGGCACCAACAGGTGATTACACCCAGGCATATCATGCTTGACTGAGCATTATGAAGACCAAAGGCACTAATAATATAGTACCTTATGGTCAGTAAGATTACTCATATCACAGTTAACTTAGTTAGATAGTAAATACTAAGCTTCATAAAAGGTATATTAATTATACATAATTTCAATTAATAATCATAGACAATATTAAAGATTTGTCAAAGTATATATGTAAGACCACTAATTTATGTTTATTTTCTACTATCCATCGTTAATTATACGCGGGTATTCAATCATTGAAGTAACTTTTCGATTATTCAGACACAGGAATAGACTTCTCGTTATCTTATTAATAGTAAATATGTATTATCTAATTAATACTAAATCTATAGTTCCGGCATTTGGCACTAAGAATCACAGACTATACACAAAGTGATAACATCCAATCTTATAGGAATAATTGTTTTCCACAAATATAAAGTCAATTGCATATCGTTTAGTAGAATCAGTTATGTTGTCAAAATATTAAGTCAATCAGCAGATTATTCCGTCTCATAACTTGCTTTCACTATCAAGTTATATAGATAACGATATCTAAACCTTGTTAAGGTATATTAATTATATATAATTAATTCCCATTAACTTTCAGGTTGAAAAAGACAGAACATATGATGCTGAAGTATGCACATACACACAAAAGTACTTCATGTGTTATCAAAATATGAAGTTTCAATAATGACAAATCCTAATATCCTGTAAGAGATGAGGCAGTATTTTCACCACTAAATTATCAGGGTAATGGTTTTATTATATTCACATATATATTAAGCCGGAATTGATTTAGCAATAAGATCGGCTAATTCTAAAGTTTATTTTCCTCTATTACAGATGAACGAGGTGATATTATATCACTCAACAGGGAACAGCAACAAGATAAATGGTTCACCACACAAATATCGTCTAATATAGCGAAACACTAGACCCCAGCTAATCTAAACATTATACTTTGATTATATGTTTAACTTAGATCTCACTTATTATATATCATTACAAATTAACTAAATAAAGCACTGTATATCAGCTAAAGATTACGTATTATATTGGAATTAATATAATCGTAAAGCTATAACGTCCAATTTCATTCCCATTACTAGTTTATTATTAACTAGGTATCATAAGATTATGTAAATTATGGCGACAATTATTAATTTATTGACTAACTCACTATGTATTTAATATTCAGTATCACGTTCAATAATTATATAAAATTTATTAGTTTATTAATATTTGATGACTCAGAAGCTAGTGTTGATTATTTATTAATCAGCAACTAGGCAAAACTTCACTTTATAAGTATTAATTTAATAAGTCACTTGTTATATACTTTGAAAATACGCGGTTTAATGTCATTAGCCAATTATGGCTTGCCAGCACATATCAAGCAAGCTGCCAACCCACCTGAACACGCGCGCACTGCGCAGATCATATGCGCCGTATGATTTCAACGCCACGTGTTAATTTTATTACTTCCTTAAATTAAGTTTAATTAGTCAGTTAATATAATCTATATATACACTAAACTATTGTAATTATAAGAACAGAGTTAATAAGTCGAAGAAAAATGTCAGTATTTCTAATAATCAATTTAAAATAGCACATTTCAAACGGCCATAGCCATAAATGACCAGGCCAATAGTATGTCGCCAACAATCATAGAGGCAATGTAGCCAACACAGAATTGAACACGCGAGCGCATTGATCTAGAGAAAATCTTTGCTAAACTTATAAAGTTAATTCAACGATAATTAGAATAATTTCAATAATTCTCAATAACTAAATAACTTCTTATAATTATGAAGAACACATATAAAATAATTTCTTTACCGTAAAAAATCCAGGTAAAGTTGTTAGAGGCTCCAAAAATCTTTGACAGATTTGCCCCAGGTGCAACAAGGATAGCGATAGTCCAATATTTTAACTGTCTTTTATAGATAAACTAATGATTTTTCACCACCAGGATTTTAACACACGTTAACAAATAATAATAGCAATACACTAAAAATACATTCACGTGTGAGAAAAATATGTAACTACGTGAATATAAACTTTAACTACAGATCCATTGGAGCAAGAGAGACAGCAACAGACATAGATTAAAACTATTGTTTTTAGCAGAATCAAACGATTCTGTCACTGCAAACTTACACAAACACTACTTGGTATTAATAGAAATATATTAAAAATGTTTCCTTACATGTACTAAATATGTATAGACCAGAATATAGATTTCCAGCATAGGTCTATTGGAGCGAGAGAGACATCAACAGTCTTAACATAAATTCACTTATTTTAACTAAAGTAATTTATAGACTTGCCTGAGACTCACATATATGATATAGTTCATTACAGAGAATAATCTTATAACAAGATACACCAGTTCAAATGCACTTTTATGTCATATTTCAAGTGTTTAACTACCTGTCAAGAAAATCACTAGACAGGCAGAGCACGTGTAAATACTTTGAAGACTAATATTAAACAAAATAATTGTTTAAATGACTTGCCTCCATTTACCACTAATCTTTGCACTATAAACAATAATCCAAAACTGATTTTTGCACTCAAAACGCACTTTAACTTACTTTAATACGTACTACTATACGGAGCGTACCTAGTACACGTGTACCGAGGACATAGGACATAGTCTCTCGACGGACTCCCTAACGTCCACCTAATCCATCGCTCCTGCATTGCCTCCACTTCTCTCCTCTCCTTCCATCCCCATATTTCCGCCCCATATTCCAACACCGTCCCCACCAACCTTTCCATTAGCCATACTCTTTTCATCCAGTCTCCTGCAAACTTTCTTTTTCCCATTCCCCACACCTGTCTTATCACCGCTCCTGCTTTCCTAACTCTGTTCTTTACCTGCGCCTCCTGCCCCCCGTTCCTCTGTAGCTTATACCCTAAATATGTAAATTTTTTCACTTCCTCTAACCTTTTTCCTTTCCATCTCCACTCCACTCTCTTCATTCTTCCTCCTCCCTTTTTAAACCTCATTACCTTTGTCTTATCCACATTCACCTCTAACCTTTTCTTGTCCATATACCTCTCCATTTTCACCAACATATTTATCATCCCTTCCTCATCCTCCGCCAACAGTACCATGTCATCTGCGTACGCCAAACAATGCACCTTTTCCCCTCCCAGTTTCACCCCCCTCCAACCTCCTTTTCTTAGCACTTCCTCTATATCCGCTATCAGCAAACTGAATAAGTGCGGACTCATTGGGCAACCTTGCCTCACCCCCCTTGCCGTCCAAAAATTTTCTCCCTCCTCCTTCCCCACTCTTACCTTACTCCTCGTTTCCCTGTACACCTCTTCTATCCTACTCCTTAACCCCTTCCTCACTCCCCTCCTCTTCATTGCCTCCATTAACACCTCCCTATCTACCGAATCAAACGCCGCCTTCAGGTCCATAAATGCCGCGACTACCTTTCCTCCCTTCTTATTTACCCTCTTATTCACCAGATAATTCAACACATAGATACTATCCATCACCCCCATTCCCTTCCTAAAACCTGTCTGACTCTCCGGTATCATATTCTTTCCCTCCATTTCTTCCTTTAACCTTTCAGTTAAAATCCCCACGTATACCTTGTATAGCGTTGGCATCAATGTCACTCCTCTATAGTTTTCCACTTTATTCCCCGTTCCCTTTTTCAACAGTGGCACTATTATCCCTTCTTTCCACCTCTCCGGCCATCCTTCTCCTCTCCATACTCTGTTGCACATTTCCCATACCCACTCTTCTACCCTCTCCCCTCCATATTTCCATACCTCACTCGGTATCCCATCCTCCCCCGCTGCTTTTCCTTTCTTCAGTTTTCCCAGCATCCTCTTCACTTCCTCCCTGCTTATCTTCCTGCTCCTCATCCCTCTCCCTTTTTTCTTTTCCTCCTCTTACCACTTTTACCTCTATCCCTCCCAATAAATCCATAAAGTATTCCTTCCATTCCTCCGCCTTTATCTCCTCATTCACCCCTTCTCTCTTTTTCCTTTCCCTGTTAATAATCTTCCATACCTCTCCTTCCGTTCTTGCCTCTATCGCCTCCTTGTACCATCTTAGCCTCTCCTCCTCCCTTTTTCCTTTACACATTAACTTATATTCCGCCCTTACTCTTCTATATCCTTCTCCTCCTCCTCCTTTTTTCCTCCATTCCCTTAACTTTTTCCTCACTTCTTTCCTCTTCTTCTCACATTCCTCGTCCCACCACCCTTTCCTTTTCCCTTCTCCACTCTCTTTTTCTTCTTCTCTCAATTCCTCTTCTATTCTTCCTATTTTTTCCTCTAGCTCCTCTTCAATCCCCTCCTTCCACCCCTCTCCCCACTCTATTTCCTCTCTTATTCTTTCTCCTCCCCTCTTTGTCCATCTCCCTCTTTTTCTTATTCCTTTTCCCTCCCCCCCTTTTCCCTTTTCAGCTCCTCCTCTTCTTTCTAGCGTTACAATCAATGGGTGATGGTCTGATTCTATGTTATCTCCCACCTCCATTCTCTTTATCCTTTCTTTTACTCTATCCTCTCCCACCACGTAATCTATCACCGATTCCCCTCTTCCTCCTGTGTATGTGTACTCCCCCTTCCTATCCCCTCTTATCCCTCCATTAAAGATTCCCCATCCTACCTCTTCCAACTCTTTTATCAACTTCTTCCCTTCCTCATTAACTTTCTTGTCCTTCGATCTTCTTTCTTCTTCCTCCTACCCTCCTATCACCCCCCCCCCTTCTACCTGTCCTTGCGTTGAAATCTCCTCCCAAAATCGTCCAATTATTTTCTTCTTTCTCTTCCATCCATTCCTTCATTTCCTCCAATTTCCTTTCCATGTCCCCGTTGATGTATACGCCTATTACCCTCCACTTCTCTCTTCCTACTTCTAAATCCGCCATCATTATTCCCTCCGCCTTTTCTCCCATTCCTGATACTTTTATCTTCCCCCTCTCCTCCCTTACCTCATGATCATTCCCCCCATCGGTCTTCCTTTCTTCTTTCTCCTCTTTGCTGCTTGCTTCTCCCATCTATATCCTTTCGGTAACCTCTTTTTAATCGCCTCCCACCCCCTTTCCTCTATCCATGTTTCCATCATCACTACCACCTCCCAATCTTCTATTTCCTTCCAGAACTTTTCTTCCTTATTCTTCAGCCCTGCCACATTCCAAAAACCTATTTTCCATTCCTCTCTTACTTCTCCTCCTTTTTCCTTTCTCTCCTGTTTCTTTCTCCTTTCTGCCTCCGTCTCCCTTTCTCCTTCCTCCTTTCTCTTCTTACTATTGTTCTCCCCTCCTCCTTTCCTCCTTTCTTCTCTTCTCCCTTCTTCTATCCCTTTTTTTTCCTCCATTCCTGTCTTCATACCCCCTTCTTCCCCCCTCCTTTTCTCTATACCTTCTCTAATTTCTCCTTTCCAGTTTTTAAGCACACCTTCCTCCTCTTCCCATCTCCACCATACATCATTGATTTTTATCCTTCCATAGCTCGTCCATACATTGTTTCCTTTCCTCCTTTCTATCTCCGCGATCTCCATTAGTCTCCATTTTATCTTTCTCTCTTCCCATGTTAAATCATCTTCTATTCTCACCTTCTTTCCTCTTAATATCCTCTTCCTCTCCATTCCCTGTCTTCTTTGTTCTCTACTTCCTAGTTTCACTACCACCATTTCACCTTCCTTTCCCTCCTTTCCTTTCAACATCCTTATCCATTCTATTTCTGCTTTCGCTCCTATCTCTTTCATTAATTTCTCTACTCTTTCCTTTACACCTTCCTTCCCTTCCTCCATTCTTTTTATCACTATGTTATTTCTTTTCTCTTCTCTTTCCTTCCATTCTAATTTCTTTCCTATGTCCTTCACTTTTCCTATTATTGTCTCGTTTATCCCCTTACTCCCTCCTTCGCCCCCCTCTCTTTCTCTTTCCCCCTTTCTTCCTCTTTCCTCTACTCTTGCCTCCAAATCTATCACTCTCTTCTCCAGGCTCTCTATCTCTTTTCTCAGTTCTCTTCTTTCTTCTCTCCATTCCCCCTCCTTTTTCCAAATTTCTATCTTCAACTTTCTCATTTCCTCGCCTAACTTCTCTGTTATCTTCTCCCCTATCTCCTCCATCATCTTTCTTAACTCCTCCTTTTCTATCCCCCCTACCTCTCTATTCAGCCTTTCTGTCTTTTTGCTCCTTCTTAGGCTTCTTTCCTCTTCCTCCTTATCCTCCTCTCCCCCTTCTTCTCTTTTCCTTTTCAAAAAATCATCTATACATCCCATACTGCTCCTCCTTTCCTTCCCTAACTCATCTACTCTTCTCGGCCTCCCTGCCTTCTTTTTTATTTCTTCCTCATCTCCCTTTTTCCCCCCTTCCTCTAACATCCTATCTCTATTGGTCTCTATCCTCCTATCTTTAATAATCTCTTCATTTATCATTTTTCCCTTATCGCTTTCTTTCTTTGATTCACTTACTCTATGCTCCAACTCGCTCCAACTTGCTAGTGAATTCCCTAGTGAATTCCCTATCTTTATCCTCTACTACACCTACTCCCTACACCTACTCTCTTTCTTCCACGTGTCTACGTGTCCACGTGTCTCACCTTTTCCTACTTTCTATTTTCTAACTCCTTACCCCTTTATCTTCTCCTATCCTTCAATCTCTCCTCCTCTTTTTCCTACACCCTCTCACCTCCTATCTCCTATTCACCTCACCCCTTTTCTCACTCTTTTCTCACAAATATCTGCCACGCTTTCACACACCTGTCACTCACTCTCTTACCGGAACCGGAAGCCTCCTTACCTTCAGTAATTATGTAGCATAAGAGGATGAATAAATGTAAAATCTTGGCTTTTTCAATTATTTATGATGTGATCGTAATCGTTCTAATTCTGTTAAAGCATTTTCATCACATGGACGTTGGAACCATAATACATAAATACATATATAATAAAGTAACGCCAAACTTACATAACAATTTTATGTAACAATTATAGATTCATTACGTTATTGACATAAACGATACGTCACAGTTATGCAATAATTGCTAGTTTCTTCTTTAACCGTTACGCGGTGTACGATTCTCTATCTATCTCGCATTCAAATTTCAGTCAGGAAAGTTTAAAGTTGATGAAATTGACGGTAACATCTGTGTTAATATAGAATTAAATTTTCTCATGTGAGATCATGTCACAAAGAATAATGAGATTATCATAATGACAATTGATATAAACGAAATTAATCGGAGAACGATCGATTAAAAATTAATACAAGCTAATTTAATTAAAAGTTTTTTAATTAACGATTAATATGAGTTAATTTTAATTAGAAGTACTTTAATTGACGATTGAAAAAAACAGATTCAATCGAAGACAATTCAATTGACAATTGATTTGAGCAGAAACAATTAAAAATATTTAATTGACGATTAAATATAGCAAAATCAATGCGAATCTCTTCCATTAATGATTGACTTAAGAAAATCGATATAATTTCTCTATTTCCATAAATTAACAATGTGTAACGATTAATACAATTTACATTTTAATCGAAGATGTTTGATTGATGATATTAATATGACTGATATAAGAGTTTTAACAAGGCTCTGTAATATAAATATAAATTTAACGTATAAGACGGGCAACAAGAGCCAAATCGCGGATGACAATGCGTTATCCTAACGAAACTAAATAATTTTTCGTTAGAATTAAATACCGGTGCACAAGGCACCAAATTTTTACTTGGACACGGCCAAGATTTTAAATATGAAATAATCTCATATTTTGAGATTTAATTTCAATACCCCTTTAACCCCCCTACGGAAAATAAATAAATGAATGCAAGAGAAAAATATAGATCCGAAAATCGCTGAATCGGGAATCGAACCCGAGACCTTTCGCTTGCCGGGCGACTGCTCTTCCAGCTGAGCTATTCAGATCCTTTCGATTCTATACTTTTCTCTGTTATATATATTAATGTTGGTAAACAAACGCATTTTTTAAGCCAGCGTGTATCAAATATAAGAGTTTTAACAAGGCTCTGTAATATAAATATAAATTTAACGTATAAGACGGGCAACAAGAGCCAAATCGCGGATGACAATGCGTTATCCTAACGAAACTAAATAATTTTTCGTTAGAATTAAATACCGGTGCACAAGGCACCAAATTTTTACTTGGACACGGCCAAGATTTTAAATATGAAATAATCTCATATTTTGAGATTTAATTTCAATACCCCTTTAACCCCCCTACGGAAAATAAATAAATGAATGCAAGAGAAAAATATAGATCCGAAAATCGCTGAATCGGGAATCGAACCCGAGACCTTTTAAAAGGGGTATTGAAATTAAATCTCAAATATGAGATTATTTCATATTTAAAATCTTGGCCATGTCCAAGTAAAATTTGGTGCCTTGTGCACCGGTATTTAATTCTAACGAAAAATTATTTAGTTTCGTTAGGATAACGCATTGTCATCCGCGATTTGGCTCTTGTTGCCCGTCTTATACGTTAAATTTATATTTATATTACAAAGCCTTGTTAAAACTCTTATATTTGATACACGCTGGCTTAAAAAATGCGTTTGTTTACCAACATTAATATATATAACAGAGAAAAGTATAGAATCGAAAGGATCTGAATAGCTCAGCTGGAAGAGCAGTCGCCCGGCAAGCGAAAGGTCTCGGGTTCGATTCCCGATTCAGCGATTTTCGGATCTATATTTTTCTCTTGCATTCATTTATTTATTTTCCGTAGGGGGGTTAAAGGGGTATTGAAATTAAATCTCAAAATATGAGATTATTTCATATTTAAAATCTTGGCCGTGTCCAAGTAAAAATTTGGTGCCTTGTGCACCGGTATTTAATTCTAACGAAAAATTATTTAGTTTCGTTAGGATAACGCATTGTCATCCGCGATTTGGCTCTTGTTGCCCGTCTTATACGTTAAATTTATATTTATATTACAGAGCCTTGTTAAAACTCTTATATTTGATACACGCTGGCTTAAAAAATGCGTTTGTTTACCAACATTAATATATATAACAGAGAAAAGTATAGAATCGAAAGAATCTGAATAGCTCAGCTGGAAGAGCAGTCGCCCGGCAAGCGAAAGGTCTCGGGTTCGATTCCCGATTCAGCGATTTTCGGATCTATATTTTTCTCTTGCATTCATTTATTTATTTTCCGTAGGGGGGTTAAAGGGGTATTGAAATTAAATCTCAAAATATGAGATTATTTCATATTTAAAATCTTGGCCGTGTCCAAGTAAAAATTTGGTGCCTTGTGCACCGGTATTTAATTCTAACGAAAAATTATTTAGTTTCGTTAGGATAACGCATTGTCATCCGCGATTTGGCTCTTGTTGCCCGTCTTATACGTTAAATTTATATTTATATTACAGAGCCTTGTTAAAACTCTTATATTTGATACACGCTGGCTTAAAAAATGCGTTTGTTTACCAACATTAATATATATAACAGAGAAAAGTATAGAATCGAAAGGATCTGAATAGCTCAGCTGGAAGAGCAGTCGCCCGGCAAGCGAAAGGTCTCGGGTTCGATTCCCGATTCAGCGATTTTCGGATCTATATTTTTCTCTTGCATTCATTTATTTATTTTCCGTAGGGTGGTTAAAGGGGTATTGAAATTAAATCTCAAAATATGAGATTATTTCATATTTAAAATCTTGGCCGTGTCCAAGTAAAAATTTGGTGCCTTGTGCACCGGTATTTAATTCTAACGAAAAATTATTTAGTTTCGTTAGGATAACGCATTGTCATCCGCGATTTGGCTCTTGTTGCCCGTCTTATACGTTAAATTTATATTTATATTACAGAGCCTTGTTAAAACTCTTATATTTGATACACGCTGGCTTAAAAAATGCGTTTGTTTACCAACATTAATATATATAACAGAGAAAAGTATAGAATCGAAAGGATCTGAATAGCTCAGCTGGAAGAGCAGTCGCCCGGCAAGCGAAAGGTCTCGGGTTCGATTCCCGATTCAGCGATTTTCGGATCTATATTTTTCTCTTGCATTCATTTATTTATTTTCCGTAGGGGGGTTAAAGGGGTATTGAAATTAAATCTCAAAATATGAGATTATTTCATATTTAAAATCTTGGCCGTGTCCAAGTAAAAATTTGGTGCCTTGTGCACCGGTATTTAATTCTAACGAAAAATTATTTAGTTTCGTTAGGATAACGCATTGTCATCCGCGATTTGGCTCTTGTTGCTCGTCTTATACGTTAAATTTATATTAATATGACTGAATTTAAATAATATATATCTTTTCCTTGGTTCTAGCAAAGTTATTGTACGTAATAGTTACAATATAAATAATAAATAATTTCCTTTTTTTAAACCATATTTTTATTCAGAACATTTTCAATTCATTATACATTTTATTATATTTAATTTAATTATATATAATGTTAATATATATTGCATATATATCGAATTATTTTTCATTTGTTCTAAAATAATAAATGTATAATATGTTATAATAAAATGTGTTGTACATATATACAATATATATTATAATTCAAAATTATTAATCAAATGTAAATATTGCAGGAAGTTTGGTAATATAACGAAGTGTAACCATACAGTTTCCTTCTTGAGAACATTTCTGCATTCAACTAGGTAACCATTTCACAATGTTTTTACATATTACATTCAAATTGTGTTTATTTATTATAAATAAATTATTAGAGAGAAATATTAGAAAATATTGAATAACATAATTAGAATACGTTGTATATAAATATTTATATAAATGGTCTTGTTTTAAAATTATATTATTATTTAAATGCTTAGAATGTATATATTTTGTTATTATGTATTTATTTATATATTTATATTTTTTTTATATTGAAAAGATTCATTTTTCTTTTTACTTTTTTTAAATTAATATATTTTATTAAATATTTGTTTGCCAATTAAACAAAAATGTAATCGTACACCAGCAATTACTTTTTAAATTATTATTTTTCTTGTGTGTGAATAGTTTCATATAATATCTGGATTGCAAATATATATTGTTAATAATAATAGTTTTGTTGCATATCTATTGTTCCGGATCTACTTAGGGAGTTGGTGGACTTTTATAAAATATAATAACAGAAATTTATTGTGAGAAAGGCATACAATTTACTTTACTCATTATGATCAAATCTTCACATGTATATATATATATTAACGCTTAAGGAATATAATTGATATTATATCCAAATCATAAGTCACCGTTAAATGTAGAAAACAAAATATCTGAACGGTATATAGAAATTCATTTAAATCAGTCAAACATAAATGTCTTAAAGATATGATAATTTCATGACGTCAAATAGAACATAAGGATTAGACACATATAAATCATGACATCAAATCAAACATAAGTATTAAACATATAAATCAAGACATCAAATCAAACATAAGTATTAAACACATATAAATCAAGACGTCAAATCAAACATAAGTATTAAACACGTATAAATCAATTAAAATAACTCAAATAAAAATGACTTTAATATTCTAGAAACGTATAGACTCAGTAAAGTAACTCGAATGTGAATGATTGTAGTATATTTCAGACATATAGACTCAATAAGATAATTCAAATGTAAATGACTTTAATATTTGAGAAGTAAATAGATTTAGTAAATTAATTCAAATGTGAACGACTGTAGTATATTTCAGACATATAGACTCAATAAGATAATTCAAATGTAAATGACTTTAATATTTGAGAAGTAAATAGATTTAGTAAATTAACTCAAATGTGAACGACTGTAGTATATTTCAGACATATAGACTCAATAAGATAATTCAAATGTAAATGACTTTAATATTTGAGAAGTAAATAGACTTAGTAAATTTAACAGATACATATGACTTTGGTATCTTTCAAGCATATAGACTTATTACGTTTAATCAATATAATTGACGTTAGTATCTTAAAAAAATATAAACTTAGTACGTTAAACAACCATAAGTATCGCAGCAATAAATAAACTCAGTAAGTTAAATCAGACAAAAAGTATCGTAGCAGCGAATAGACTCAATACGTTAAACAGATATAAATGACTTTAGTATCCTGGCTAGGCCAGTCTTAAGATTCATAATCAAATTAGTAAAATCATGAATACAGGGAAAAGCCCACTTCTATAGAATCCTGGCTAGGCCAGTCTTAATAGAAACCTGGCTAGGCCAGTCTTAATAGAATCTTGGCTAGGCCAGTCTTGATAGTATCCTGGCTAGGCCAGTCTTGATAGTATCCTGGCTAGGCCAGTCTTGATAGTATCCTGGCTAGGCCAGTCTTAATAGAAACCTGGCTAGGCCAGTCTTAATAGTATCCTGGCTAGGCCAGTCTTGAAAGAATCCTGGCTAGGCCAGTCTTTAAAGATTTGTTACCTTGTCGAATCCTAATCCTTTTAAATAAGAATACAAACGGCTCTTTTTCTTTCCTCATCAGGCGAACTCAAAGGAATTTGTCCTCCAAACCAAGGGATATTTCCCGTCTCATGGTTAATCTAAGATGTTCCAAAGCGTCCAAGCTCGTAGTTATCCAAAAAGATTATATATTCAAATCAATCTCTTCTTAACGTCTGAACAGAACGGAAACCTTTTTATTACTGAACAGAAGCGTCTCAACGGACAGTAGAGAATCGACCAAAACAAAGATTCCTAAGCAACGATCACGTTCTCTTTTTTTCAAGAGAGGATCGCGAACAGAAGCCGACTCGGCTTGGCGGGACGACGAAGGAAGAGGCTAGCGCCTCAAGCGTTCGTCCTAGGCACTAACGGCCTCTCGTAGCGCCTCTTCTTCCGGCGCGCTACGCGTCACTCGCGGAGGCGAATAAGACGCGAGAATCCAAACGTCAGAGAGTTTCCCAAACATCTATTATGCATATAATTTGGAAATAATATAATTTAATAATTAAAAATTGCAAACAGAATAATATATTCACATATTTATATTTATTATATTATATCTGCACATATTCATATTGATGAGATAATTGTTTATTATATAAAATCATGTGCGTGATAATTAAATATTTTCTATGCAATCAAATTAATAAGGAATATAGTGATTTAACATGATTATATTCTAAATCTGTTGGTGAAAACGTTACGTGTAACAAATATATACAATTTAAGTTATTAAAATTTTATTATTTTTGTAAAATATCATTGACTTTGTAGAATACCTGAAAATATTACAATTCTATTTCTTAATAATAAATTAATTAAATTTAATATAATAAAGGAAATAAAACATTTTATCGTGTTCTGATATTGGACTTATTAACAATAGCGTGTAATTAAATATTATAGGTCTACGCTTATTGTGATAAAGCTCTTTGATTGTTAATTGACTGAAATATAACCTAAGAGCTTTGCACATTCACATTCCACAGTAATCAAAGAGTTAGGATTATCAATTCTTTAAGGTAACGTATTGATAGTTTGTTAATTACTTGTCATATTGCAAATACAATTTGACTTTATCACTTTATAATTATTAAAAATCGTTTTAGAGTGAATCTTATGTAACAAGCTTTTTTTGGTTTACTTCGGAATTTTTTATAATGAACTCATAAATGTTTTGTATATGTACTAAAAATTTCATTTAAAAAAGGTAAAAAAAGTTGTTAAGTCCGCGTCAAAAACTATATCTCCAAAATCTTACAGAATCTTAAAACATATCTGAAAAATAAGTGTATTTAAAATATATAATGACATTAAAAACTTGCAATAACAAAAATATAAACATTAAAGACTTGCGACAAAAAAAATTAATTTAAAAACTTAACATACATATATTATATAACATACATATATATACATATATTACATGAGGTGAGACACGGATGTGATTTATTTATAATAAATAAACGTTATTTGAATGTAATGTATAAAAAGATTGTGAAAGAGGTACATGTTTGACCACATAAACGCTATCCTAGCTATCCAAAAAAAAAAGTGTATTACCACACACACACACACACACCACGCCGCGCACGCGCACGCACGCACGCACGCACGCACGCACGCACGCACGTATACATTCTTCTTTATAATGCTCAGAATAAAAAATCAGCACATGATCCACATTCTCTCAAAAACCATGAAATATGACACATTTTTCATACATAATTTCCAATATTTTTAAACATAATTAATTGTAACAATAATTTTTGGTATCACTAGTCTAGGTTTCATCACAGTAATAATTTAAAATATGATATTTAGTATTAAGGCAGAAAATCTATAACTTGGCAAAAATAATCTTATTTATTTTATGATCTCCTTCGACAGCGCACTGCTGATTTCACTAAAACATCTGATAGCTATTACATTGACTTTGCAACCATATTTTCTAATTGTATTCCGATTAACTTCTTCACAATTATTTTTATTAATCAGTGTAATTTCTGTAACATGTAATGTTACGAAAATTGTATGTTACTTTGCACTTATTATTATATTAATTTTATAAATATAATTAACTTTTTTATAATTTTTATTATTATTAGCATAAAATACATATTTATAAATATATAATTTTAATATTGATTGATATAATATAAAAAACACTGATGTATACCTTAATTAATATAATTAAATAATGCAGAAACATTACACAAAACATTTTAAAACTATTATAATTATATATAATGAATATTTCAGATTTTTATACGATAATGAATAAAATAGACAAAAATATAAAATAATATCAATTGTGTGTATGTGTGTGTAAAATGAAGACGAGTAATAAGTCCTAATGAGTCAATGATCGATATTTATCAATTGTTGCATATTGAATATCATCCAACTATCCTCTTGAAAAATAATAGTTTTGATTTTCTGCTTGAATTTGCGCATACCATGGAATATAAAAAATCGTAAAAATCGGGATTGTTTTCTGTAATATAAGTAATAGGTAAGCAATCAATCTCTAATTCATTAATATTTTCTATGGACCATCGGAAAATGTTTCGTACACCGGATGACTATAATCTCGTATTATTTTTATGAGAGGACAATGCTTTTCCAAATCCCAATTATGCAAGTAACGTAGATCATCATCTGTTTGTGATTCTGCAATTCCCTCATAAAATTAATAAAACTTGGGCGATGTAATTGGCTAAATTCACAAAAAATTTAAAATATGTAGAACAACATTACAAATACGTGAAAATTGTTTGTGTATATTTATGTTATAAAACATTTTAATAAATACTAAGAAACAAAATATAAATGCATTTTTCTTTATAAATTTGTTATATCCCCCAAAGATATACAATAGATATAACTATTAAAAGTTAACTAATATTAAGAAATGGGTACTCGTATTGCATCCGCAATTACGACAGACACTGACCGCGTTAAAAAACGCATACGATGCGAGGTATACGCGGAATCAGAATTACGACAGATAATGACCGCGTTAAAAAACGCATACGATGCGAGGTATACGCGAAATCAGAATTACGACAGATAATGACCGCGTTTAAAAACGCATACAATGCGAGATATACGCGGAACAGAAATTGATCAACGTGCAAGCAAAGCAGAAGGACTTTGAATCTGCTTCGCTTGCACCTAGATTCTCGACCGGGGAAACCTGTTGCCAGGCACCCCTTCCGATCGGGAAAACTCCAAAAAACAACGATATAAAAAGAGAGTAGAGACGCGACAGCTCGCTCAGTCGCAGACACAAATAATCGCTCTAACCACGATCTCGCTAAACCGCGCGCGCACCTAGCATCGACTCGCAGTTGTGCGCGATACGCGGAGTAATAGAAAGTCAGTGCCGCACACACGATAAAGCTTCAGTGTATTAATAGTGGAATAAAATAAAGACCAAGTGGTTGAAGTTGAATAAAGAATTTTAATACAAAAAGTGTAGTGCATTTTCTACAAACACCCGACAAGTCCTGACGCCCCGGATTCCCATCCCAATTTGGCGCGACCCTTAAGTGTCTCTCCCGAGGCACACAACAAATTTATATATCTTATATTTATATTATGATAATAAAGAATATAACATAATTTTAAATGCAATTAAATAATATATTATTTAATTTTTCATTAAAGCACTAAAACAGATTATATTTGAACAAAGTATTGAGAGAGTTATAAAATGATTTTGAACAATAACAAAACAAATTAAAAGAAAATAAAGACAAAACAAAAAATTAGAAAAATAAGTAGGTAGATCTACGAGAGAAGAATAATGAAAAATGGAGAAGGTAATGGAAAAGAGATGTTAGATATTTAATAACCTGTTAAAAAAGATTAGAAAACAAATAAAAAATAGCAAAAGATGCAATTAAAAGAAAAGAAATTATAAGAATTATGGACAATATACATATATATAAATAAGGGAAATAATAAAAAGAATAAAAATAATTTTAAAAATTATTTTCAAAAAATAACAAATTATGAAACAAAAATAAACAAAACAACAATGAATCTGCATATGAAAGAGAGACAACGATAAATCAACAACTTCTTTCTACAAAAGCGGTTTTCATAGTAAAAATAATAAAATAAAATAAATATAGTAGAAAAACGAGAAAAATAGCGGAATTGTAAAACTAAAAAACACCATTATGAAATAATGTCAGAAGAAGCAAGAAAATTAAGGGACATTTTATAAAACTTCTATTATTATACATTATTTAAGTTATGTAATTTTATTTTTTTTATATTATATTCTATATTGTATTACTCACTTGCTGTTTGTATATAAACGAACGATTTTCCAAAATATTTGTTCGGTTAAGGCGTGTTGCATCATGCGCAGTATAAAGGGTGTTTAAATCAAAATTATATATATTAGATGTATTTTAAATATATATATTTATTATAATAGTTGCTTGTAAACATTGATTTTATTGATTTTATAAAGAAAAATTATATATATATATACCCGCTAAACATGAAACATACAGGGGATGTTACATTTCGGCAATAATATTGCAAATTTGAAACGTTACATAAATATGTTTATGAAATGTTTCGTAAACGTTTCAAAATAACATTTCAATTGCAACATTCATGCACTGTTCCAGAAATGTAACATTTTGGCTGTTATATCGATAATTTGAAATGTTAGGAAAGAAATGTTTGGCAACATCCTAGAAACATTTCATTTGGGATGTTCAGTTTGTAACGTTCAGAGACATTACAGCATTGTTACATTTGCGACGTTCATAAAACATGTATTTTAAAAACATTCCATAAACGTTTCATTTGGGATGTTTAGTTTGTAACCTTAGAGACATGACAGCAATGTTACATTTGCTACGTTCATAAAACATATATTTTAAAACATTCCATAAACGTTTCATTTGGGATGTTTAGTTTGTAACGTTCAGAGACATTACAGCAATGTTACATTTGTGACATTCCTGAAACATTTAATTTCATAATATTCTATGAACGTTTTATATGAAACATTTACTTTGTAACATATTCAAAAATATTACACTGCATTGCAGATTTTATATATTTGTGTTTGTACAATTGTTTTTGTACAATTGTGTTACATCAACGTTTTTGAAATAATAACACAAAAGCTTTTAGTAAATATCAGGTACGTATATATATACATTAATATAAATAAGGTACGTATATATACATTCATAAATAAAGTACGTAACATTAATAAATCACTGAATTTTTAATATTTTATAAATTTATAATATTTTGAAAATAGTTTTTGTTTAACGTTTTCATGCAAAACAATAGTTAAGTAAACAAAAGTATAGTTTCATATTTTTATTTAAAAATGTACAAACTATTTAATTTGAAAATATTATAAATAATAGTGTTTATACATATATGTACTCAATTTATCTTTGCGACAGTCGAAAAAAATATTTCACATCGTGGTGACTTAAAAAAATCTATTGTAACATATTTACTATACCACAATATCTCATACATGTTCCAAGAATGTTTAGGAATCTATAATAATCACCGCTCGTTCGTTAGCAACGAGTTTGATACGCGTAACTAGGGAGCGCGGCGTTTCGTCTCAGGAGCTTTCGTATGTGAATAAGAATACCCAAATATAATAATAAGACAATTGTGTTTGTTGGGCTTTATTGGAGGTTTTATAAGTCGTTTTATAATTAAATTTTAAATTCATCTTTATTTATAACTGGAAGCAATGGATCTGCCTGTTGGTGACGTTCGAGATTCCTGCCATGTAAGTATATATTGTGTATATATATATTCTTTAATAACGTTAAATACCATAAAATCTTAAAAACTACGTATTAACTATATGAGCATCTCATGTTGAATGATTTTAATTTTTTCAGTGATTTTTTTATCAATGGTCAATAATAGCAATACTGACATAAAAATTAAAACAATAATGGCTAAATAAAAAAATGTTTTGTTACAAAACGTCATATGAGACGGATGGTAAAAAAAA
>NW_028190684.1:0-35000 GCF_048542155.1 Nylanderia fulva
AATACTTATCGAAGATTTTTTCAGATCCTTTACTATCAAATTTTAAATGATCGAGTATTACAAACAACTCAATTAACATGTTTATACAAAATTTTATATTAAATGAAAAATTTACATTAATGTGTATTTTACATTAACTTTACTTAACCTACACTTAATGCAGCTTATTATTTTACATGTTAATATATTATTTTTTTCCCCTCGTTCGTGCCCGCGGCCGCGTGCGCGCCACGTCCCGTCCTCGACCACGTCCCCGTGGTTTTCCCCGTCCCCATCGGGCATTTTTATATTACTGTAAAAAAATTTAATAAAATATCTATTTATATATTTCAACTTTCAATAAATAATTGTTTAATTAATTTTTTACTTACGTAAAGCTTTTTTTTTTGGGGGATTGGTTTTGCCCTACTCGCTGTTGATTTGCGGAGCAGTTGGGGGAATTTCTGCTCACAGCTGGGGGAGCTTCTGCCTGAGTAGTTGGGAACCTCTGCCTTGGGGCCGCTGGTGGAATTTTTGGGCCTGTGCAGCTTTTTTTGCACGCCAACTGACGCTGAAATTTCCCTGCTTTTTAATTTTTTTTTTTTTTTCAGTCACGATGAGTTTGTGTCATCGTCACACTAAAAAAAAAAATGAAATTAAAAATTTTGTGAATCTCTAAAATCGTTCATAAACGGCTGCACTTTTTTAAGAGTTTTTTTTTTCTCAACTTTGGAAAAAATAAAACCCTGAACTGTGCAACCATTTGTCAAACAATGCCGGATGTTTGTATGTCATAAAACGGAATGTTTTATAAATTTATACCAATTGGAGCATATAAAAAATGTAAATATTTCCATATGTGCGAAAAATTTTGTTAAACCATTCATGTTGCCGTTAATGAAACATATTAAAAATTAAATAAATTGGAAATCTACTTATTCTTGAATTTTTTGCTTTTTTCTTTAGTTTCGGCGTTTTCTTTTCTTTATCTTTCTTTTTAAATAATAATATCACTGCGAGCTTGAAAGACGGGCAGTATCTATATCGAAATTGACAAAGTGCCCGTTTTCTTGTCTCATTAACCGCAGCCCGGCATCTATTGTATATCGTCTTGAAAGCTCGCACGCAGTGATTTTATTTTTTTAAAAGAGTCAAAAAAAGAAAAAAAATAGGAATACTATGGGAGTTCTAACTCAGGGAAATAGGGGTGCGGGGGGGGGGGGAATCGGTGGCGAGGGGGGTGACTCACGCGGGGGGAGGGGGTCTTATCATAGATTTTCTTTTGTTTATAAAAATCGAAAACCCTGAAAAGGGGATCATGTTACCTGATATATTTTAACAAGATAAGAAAAGGGGCATTTCCCCCCCCCCCCAAAAAAAAAAAAAAAAAAAAAAAAAAAAAAAAAAAAAAAAAAAAAAAGGGAATTTTAAAAAGAAGTAAAATAAGCGGCCTTTTTTGGGGGGATAAATTTTCATAAATTTTTTTCCGAAAATAAAAAAAATTCCCCGCGAAGGCCCGCATTTGAGGGGCCGACAAACTTTCCAAAGTAAATAATTTTTGGGGAAATTTTAGAAAAAATTTTTCCAATCAAACGGGGTTTTCCGTCGGTTTTGACATTAATCCGCCGGGTGCTTCCGCGGGGTGAAATTTATCTAGGGGTTTTAAAATTTCAGGGATTCAAAATTTTTCCCCGAAGTTTACAAAAATTTTTTTGAAATTAAAAAATTCCCCCCTCCCCCCACGAAAAAGGGGGATCGGGGATATATAATGGGACCCATGCCGCTCCGGCCATGTACCGGGGGGAGCGCTCTTTTTCGAGGGGAAAAAAAAAAGTTTGTTGCAAAAGTTTTTTTTTTTTAAGTGTGAAAAAGTAATTTTTTTAAAAAGGAAAACGTTGAGCGCATGTTGGGGCGTTCCCCCAAAATGGACCTTTGGGGGAAAAATTTTGAGGCTGAAAAAAGGGGAAAATTATCGAAGAGCGGAAGAAAGCAGCCTGCCAAGCTTTTCCCGTCTCTCGTTGGTTAGACAATCTCTCGTGGCGAGAAAACGCACTCGGGGTGCAGGTGCGTTGCAAGACAAAGTCTGAAACCATTTTTTGGGGGCGGGGGGCAATAAAGCGAAAAGACTATTTTGGCGCGAAAAACGATACGGCTTCAAGCCGTATACGACCGGTGGGGAAAATTAAAGCAGACTATTCGCCCGTCAATTTTTGGGAAAAACCAAAGCTTTATTAGAACGTGGAAAAGTGCTGCAACAATCGGGAAAAAATAAAAACCCTTTTTTAAGGGGGAATTTGTGCCGGGGCAAGCGGCCAAAAAGTATTAAAACAAAACTTTAACTTTTCGCACTCCGTGTACGCGATGTACAGCCCGCGAATCGACCCACGCTAGCACGCAAAAGTTCCAGGAACCAAGCGGCTGGGCATTGCCCCCGGAAAAAGTTTGACGTGAAGTAAAAAGTAAAAATCCCAAAGCCGCGGGGGTCATTAAATTTCCGCAAAAAAAAGGCAAGGGCGGGGTTAATTGAATCAGGGACAATGGTTTTTTTTCATGGTCGGTGGTGGGCCCCTCTTTACCCCGCTAAATAAAAAAGGGGCGAAAATCCTTTACCCTTACACAAAAGGCTAAAAACCCCAAAAATTTATTTCCATTGTGAAAAATTTTAAAAATTTGATTTTTAAGCCCCTCTGTGAAGGTCATTCGGAACGAGAAACGTCCCTTTCTCTTTGGGAAAAAAAAAAGGAAGGGCCCAAAAGGTGCGTGGAGGACAACACGGGCATTTTGCGTAAAAAAATTGTCTCGTCCGTGAGCTCGCAAATGGAAAAACAAAAAAAATTTTTTTTGCCCCGGTAAGTAAAAAAAACTTAAATTATTAAAATATTTCAATTTAAAATTTTTTTTTTTTTCAATTTTAACTATTTTACGGCGGTAAATTGCAAGCGCATAGGAAATTGGGGAAAGCGACGGCTTTGGTTGCCGAGCGAAAGGGAAAAGTGGGTCGCTTTGACAAATTTCCGGGGAAGGAGCGGCTCCGTTTGTAGTGTACCCGACCTCGAGTGGTTTTTTGGGAAAGCCCGGAAGTGCCAAAAATCATCAACACCATCAAGTTTCCCAAGCGTATTACGTACATGTTCTTTTAAATTTTCTTTGCCCCGCGTAAAATTTCCCCGCCTTTAATTTGCGATTGGGGGTCGCGGGGTTTGGGAACATTTTAAAAAAATTTAGCAATCCGGGGAAAAAAATTTTTTTAACGACCAATGCCCCCCAGGGGAAAATTTTTAAGGGCCGACGAGGGGTTTAAAATTTCCCCCGGGAAAAGCAGGGGCTTTTTTGGGTAAAACCCCCCGTTTGACGAAGACATACACGCGTCCGCGATCATTGCCACCTCACCGGGCGGAAACAGGGGTCCCCCGCACTAAAATTTGGGTAATTTTAAAAAAATTTCCCAAAGAATCTTTTTGTACCCCCTATAGCCCTTTCCAAAACCCTTCCGGCTCCCCCCCGCACATTTTTTTATCGGGGGACATAGCCACACTTCGAAGGGGAAAGGGTTTTTATTGCCGATAAAAAAGGAAAAATACTTTTCATTCTCGAAGACTTTAGATTGACACAAATAAAAATTCAAAAAATTATTTTAAAAATTAGGGTTTTTCCGATTCGTAAAATTTTCTCACGCTAGTCTCGAAAAAATTAAACGTCATTTTTGGATAAAAAAAAACTAAAAATTTTACATTGGGGAAATCAAAATTAACTATTAAAAAAATTAAATTTTATTGACACAAAAGGGCCCGTTTTTCCCGTACAATACTTGACTGCGGGGACAGATTAAAGACACACTTTTTACCCCCCCCGGGGGACTCATTTTACTTTCCCCCCTGGGGCGACACAGTATCCGAGAGTGATTACGCGCACGCCGGACCGTTGGAGCCAAATTTTCCCCTTTCGAAACGTGGGCAATATAAGCGATTTATTTTTAAAAATTGAGGGTTTTTGGTTATTGGCCGATATTTTTGAAATTTTTTCCCCGAAGTTTATAAAAAAATTTTACGGACTCGATCCCGGTTTTAAATTATCTCTCCCCGTTCAGGGGAGCCATTTTAAAAAACATACGAATAAAAAATTTGAATTTTTTCCCGGGACATTGACTGGTTTTTTTTGTCGAACGAGGTAAAGGCGGGGGGCCCCTTTAAAGTAAATTTTTTCAGGCCGATACGCACAGGCAAATAACAAGTAAAATCAATGTACGACCCATGGGAAAACCCTCTCGTCCCTCATGTATTTCATTAAATTTTTGTACGGAGGGGGCAATGGGGTAAACCATTGCCATTTTCTGTTTTTCGGTGGTGAAGATATTCAAATTTTTGACGTATCTTTCTATCGCGTTCGATTCGCCTATGGGGAATGTTCTCGAAGTAATTTAGAGTATCCGCAGCATCTTCATGACGCCCCCAAGGGCCCTACCTTTTTGGGCCCGACGCGCGATAAGCGCCGGGCAAGGGGGAATATAAACCCTAGAAAACGTTTACAAAGAAGCCCCTAGGGGTAATTCCTATCGAAATCTGCACCCCAGTGCACGCCCCCGGGGCATGCATAAAAAAAATATATCGCATCTCTACAATTCACGCATTTCAGCATGGCTTAAAAAAATACATCGAATTTAAACACACATTTTAAAAAAAAGCAAAAAAACTTTTTTGAAAAAAATTTTATAAATTGATAAATAATGCGGTTTTTTGGAAAGACATGGAAAATGTGGCAATCATGGGGAGTAAAATTATTAAAAAAAAGGGGAGGGGACGGTACGGGGGCGGACCCAATGATCGAAAACCCAAAAATTTTAAATGTCTACAAAATTTTCAAAAAATTTAGTTGCCATAAAATTTTACGCAAACTCAAAAGTTAAAATCTAAAAACCAATCTCGTCGGCAGGGGTGCTATCGACTATAAAAAAGTATGCCCTTTATGAATTTCACCACAAATTTACATGTCACCGTTTCTATGTGACTTGTAGATTAATGTACCCCGGGAAACGGATATTTTTAAAGATCAATTAAATGTCATGAGTCTATAAAAAATTTAAAACCGATATCCCCTCGATTGATACCAGCGTTTTTACGCCGCGTACGGTTATAACCGTTTCGCGAATAAAAAGGTCCCGGGGTTGATGAAAGATGAGAATAACGGCGCGATAACCCCCCGAATTCGTCGGCTTAGAGAAAAATTTAAAGGGCTTTGGGGGGGATGGAAAAAAGGCCACAAAAAAGGCAAAAGGGGGTCAAAAGAAAACGTCGTGCGCGGTATAAATTTGACTTTAACGCGTTCCCCTTAATGACGAGATTGAAATACCGTCAACAGTCCTTTATAAGATCGAAATTGCATAAAGTGTTACCATCACGAGAAAAAAAATTTCCCTCTAACCCTTTACGACCAAGCGGTATGTCGTCCCCTGAGTCGCCCCAAAACCCCTTTGCCGGGGGGACATTATGTTCCCTTTTTGGTAAATAAATTAATTGGTGGGGCGTATTAAAAAAGGGAATTATATTTTTTTGTTATATTTTTTCATATATTTAAATGTTATAAAAATATATATTGTTATACAATGATTGAAAAAAATACATTAAAAAAAAAGGGTTTTTTAGGGACCAAGAGTTGTGCGAACTGTCGATCCCCCCCCTTTTAAACAAAAACCTCGTCACCCCTCCCCCTTTTTCCCCCCCCCCCAGGGGTTTTCCAAACCTCCCCGGATAATTTCACATGCACTCAGGCTCGAAAAAACGCTCCAGCGTAGTGCCCTTGCGTTTAATTTCCTCGAGTAGATATGTTAGGGGATTAGAAATGCTGCATTTTAAAAAATTTTAAACACCTCGGTTGTAAAATTTTTGGCGTGTATCCCTTTGAAAAGTTTTTTGTACTTGCTGACGCGTACCTGATCACCTACTTTGAACTTTGCCGGACCCCGTTTTTTTACCCCGTTTGGGACCCGGTAGCCAAAGTTTTTTCGGCGATCGCGGGGGAAAGTCGGCGGGTTCCATACCAATGGGTTGGGGAATGCTTCGTCCGTTGTAATCTGATACGGGGACGGGGCAACAGGGTCAAACCCAAATTGTAAGTCCCATTCAGCGAAACATCTTCCAATATGTTTTTTAGTGGCGATTGAATCGCTCGACGACCGACGCCTTAAATATCGAATAGTAGAAAAAGTGATTAATGTCATTTCTTCGCAAAGCTTTGGGCCACATCGGCGTTGAAAAAATTCCCTTTTCCCGGTTATGGGTTTTGCATTTTTTGGGGCATCTCTTGCTACCCCAAATTATCTTGGCGATTGCGTCCTGTTTTCGCTTCCCCCTTTACTCTTGAGGGGTAAAAGCCCACGCATATTTCCCCCAAAAAAAACCCAAACTTTCGATGAGGTGAGTAGAAAGTGGAAACCTTTGGGTTTAAAAGGGGAGTTGGACGCATCTGGGACAAGTCGGCTTGCCACAAATCATCGTATCCTCGCACATGACATTTTTCGGGGGAAAATTTTTTTCTCGCTGACGCGTGAAAACTCGTTTCCCAAAACTACCTTTTTTTTCCCCAAAAACTATGTTGCTCGTTTTTATTTTCACTTTCATTCTCGTTTTTTCCGGGTTTTCTTTCCGGGTTCGTCCCTCGGTTTAAAGGTTCGTTCACGTTTTTGGGTTCGTTAAACGTTGTTTGGGGGTTCGTTCACTTTGGTTTCGGGTTTTTTGGGGTTTCCCCGGTCCCTTTTTTCTTTTGGGTTTTTTTCGGGTTCGTTTTTTAAAGGTTTTTTTCAGGTTTTTTTGGGGGTTGGCCTTTTTCTTTTCGGGTTCGTCCCTTTTGTTTTCGGGTTCGCGCCTCGTTCTTTTGCGTTTTTTTGGGGTTTTTTTTTGGGTTTTAAATTTCTCGTTTTTTTGGGTTCGTCCCATCTTTGTTTCAGGTTTTTTTTTCGGGTTTTTTTTCGGGTTCGGGGCCTCTTTTGTTTGGGGTTTTTCGGGGCCTTGTTGTTTCGGGTTCTTTGGGGTTTGTGCCCGTTGTTTGGGGTTTTAAATTTTCTCGTTGTTTGGGTGTTTTTTCACGTTCGTATCACGGGGGTTTCAGGTTTTTTCCCGTTCGTTTCCCTCACGTCCGGCCCTTCGAAAATCTTTCCTTTACCCCGATCACAAGCCTCGTCCCAAGTCGTTTTGACCCGTTCGTAGCCCGCCTTGGCCCGTTGCACCCGTCCTGACCTGTTGCCCCCCTTACTGAGTTTTTTGATAGCCTTTTTGGAAAATTTTTAAGGCTTTTTTCGTACCCCTCTTTCGAAACCCCCTGTTTGACATGATCGAAAACCTCGTCGTAGCGGCCCGCGTTCACCACCTTTTTCCGGGGTCTTTCCTTTCTGTTTCCCGGGTCGTTCATTGCTGCTTCCAGGTCGGTACTGATGAACTAATTGTTGTTTGGTAGCACCCTGTTTAATTTTTTCCGTAGTTTTCCCCAAAAATTTGTTTGAAAACCACTCGAGAATCCTTTCTAGACTTTTCCCAAAAGGTTTGATAGACGTTTTTTGAGCCAACCGTCATTAAGGTCTGAGGTGTTTTTGGGAAACGCAGAAGTTTTTTAAATCGCATTTTCCCAACGCTCGTAACCTTTCAAAACGAAAGCCAGTTTCTCATCTGCCCTTTTTCTGTTGGATCATAAATTTTTAAAAGCACTTTTTCCGGGGAAAATTTTTTTGACGACTCGGTATCCCCTTTCGGGTTTTCCCTTTTACAC
Source organism: Nylanderia fulva (assembly GCF_048542155.1). Taxonomy (NCBI): domain Eukaryota; kingdom Metazoa; phylum Arthropoda; class Insecta; order Hymenoptera; family Formicidae; genus Nylanderia; species Nylanderia fulva. Next base: position 7,735 of record NW_028190684.1, read on the forward strand.
GGCGAACCCTTGCGCGATTCGCTTTCATAATCTGTAGCGAGGCAAATCCCAGAGCTTTTTGCCCGTTTTTCTAAATCTATCCCATTGATCGTTTGGGCCGGGGGGGTGAAACCTTTTCTCCTCCCCCCCGAAAAAACCCAAATTTTTTGTTTAGACTTTTTTTTTCAATTTTTTTGTAAAGTGTCACCGATGAACTGAAAAAAGATTGTCGGGAAACCTTGTTTAATTTTAAAAATTTGCCCGTTTCCCGCATTTCCTCGAAAATCGACAAGTTTCCTTTGGTCTTCGCTTTGGTTGCCAGTTGGGTGCGAAGCATCGAGCAATCGTAAGCGATCCACTACCCTTTCGTTGGGTCGTCCCAGTGAAACGTAAAAATTTTAATTGTTGTTTTAGGCCCATAGCGCGAGGCTTTCCCCACCCAAGTTTTTTTGGGCCCGTCCGTTTCCCAAACCGCGTCAAGGGTGCGATTATATATTTTACTTGCCCCCCTTTTTTTACCCTTACACGGCCTTGACATAAAAATTTGCTTTTTTCGCATTTGTCCCCAAATTTTGCGCTGTATTTTTGGCCAAATACCCTCCTGGAATCATCTTTTTTTGAAGATCAACTCGTAAATCCGGGGCGTTCCAATATCCGCTTGTGGGCCTATGTTATTTTTGTCATTTTTTGTCAATCGCGAATCGTTTGTTTCCAATGCGCATTTCTTTTTCGCCGAAGAAAAACCTCCGTATCCCATTTTTAAAAAATTTTTCTTTTTTTCTCATCACACCGGGAGACGCCATATATTTTTTGTCCTAAGGGCCCCCCAATCCTTTCGCATCATTTTCGCCTTCCCGACGATTTTAAAACCAGTTTCAAAGGGGATATTTCGGGGGGGGGGTTACGGGGGGTTTTCGAAAACTTTTTGGGTCTACGAGTGTTTTGGGTATCCCGGGTTTTGTGCGTTTTTGGGTGTAGTGTTTTTTGGCAAAGGGAACGCCCAAATTTGGCTTCAAAAATCTTTATTTTTTTTTTTTCAATGTCCCTCCCCCCTCCTTTTTAAAATCGTTTGGGTTTTATTTTTTTACTCTTTTTGGGGTTTTTCCCCCCTCTCCCGGTCTCGATTTCACCCGTCGTCGTCGTCGGGTTGGGTTTTTTTCACCGAAATCGTCGCGTTGTCGCCAATTTTTTGAAAGGGCTGATAATGGGTTTTAAAAGTGAGTTTTAAACGGCGATTTTCATCATCGATTTTTCCGGTTTTCAGAGCGCGAGTTCCTTGCGGACCCTTTGGGGCCTTTCTTGCAATCCCCTTTGGCAAACCTTTTAACGCTCGCGAATATTATCAGCCTGCCCGGCAGCACTCTTCTGAGTTTCTCTCAAAACCCCGGGAGGATTGTTGGCGACGACTAAGGCTCTGCGGTATCGCGAACTCGTTAAAAACCCTTTTCTGTATGGGCCCGTTAAAAAAGGGGAGCTTTTCCTTTCAAAACTAAAAATCCAACTTTTGTTCCCAAACCATGTACGACAAAAATTACTGAAATCCTCATATGACATGGGGTTTATTCACGGGATCTTTTGTACACTGCTTCAAATTGGTGGCGTCCTTTTAAAAAAAGGGAAATTAGGGGTTTGCGTTTTTCGCGTAAGTTTGTTTCGGTTTTCCCCTCCGTAGTCGCAGAAATAAAGCAGCTTTTTTGAGTGGCCCCCCTTTGAGAAGTACTCTTTACGTATTTGCTTGTGGGCATCCACGCCCATCAAAAAAAAAATTTTTTTGGATAAGCCGCCTCGGTGGAATGACGCCCCACTGTTTTTTGAGAAGAAAAGTAGCCGTTTTCTTTAAATTCGGCGTCAAAAAAATCTTCCAAATAGGGGAAAATTTCGGCTGTTGAAAGCGATTTTAAGTAAAACCGTACCGTTCTCGAAAGCACACCGTGGGATTTTTCCAGCAGGCTTATCAACACGTTGGTTTTCCCGCGTTTGGGGGGGCCCCCAAACGATCGCGCTTATGGGTTTTTGGGTTTAGCATCGTCCCGGGTTTTTGGGCCCCTTTTTTTTCCCAACGCTGCAGCGTACTCTTGCGTCGAAATTTCATCACTCATCGTCAGAGGTTGTTGCCAAATTTTCCTTTTTCCCACCCCCGTTTTGGCCCCTCCAACGTCCCCCTATTTAAAAGCTCCCGCAGACTCGCGCTTTGCTCGGGAAATGTCTAGAGATTGCAACGGATTTTAAACCCGAAAATGGGCCCAAGGGTTTGTATTAAATGTGCGAAAAACGCATTTTCCGTCGAGCTTATATTCCCGGCTATAAAATTTTGGGGCCCGGGGGAAAAAACTCTTTTGGAAAAAACGTTTTGGATAGAGGTGATCAAGGTGTCCAACCCTTTGGGACGCGGCCTGCCGTAAACACGAATAGGTCCCCTCTCGGACCCAGCAAACTCGCCGAGAGACCGGGGGGGAAAAGGGTACTCCCCCGAAAAAAGGAAAATTCGCATCGTCGCAAAAAATTCGGTTTGGGGGAAAAGCCGCGGCCGCAGTTGTCTGGGCACAAATAAAAAGCCAAGACAAAAGTCGGCATGGGCTTAAAAAACAAAAAAAGGGGAAAGACGAAGAAGGGGGTATTTTCCCGGCAGGAAACGAGGCGGTTTTTTCCCGTTTTTCCCAAATGCTGGGGGGGCGTTTCGGACCCCTGGTTGGGGGAGCGGTTTGGCGTAGCAAAAGCGGTAAACGACAATAAAGCCCCCAAAACGTCTTTTTGAAAGAGATACACGCCACAACCCCGCCATGGAAGGCCGCGGCTGTATCTCCCCCTTTACCAAATTGGACGAGGAGCGAAAAAAAAAAAAAACGAAAAAAAAAACGTTAAAAATGCCGAAATTTTAACTAAAAATTTGAAAATTGCTACAACTGCAAAACGTATGCAATTCCAAAATTTAGAGGTGTATTTTGCGCAAAAATTTTTACCGATAAAGGGCGCGCGAGAAAATAAAGATTGGTACTTTAATCTGGGACATTACAGAGGGTCCTGGCCCTCATGGGTGGCGTATGCAAAGGGGGAAAAAAAAAAAATTGGGAAAATTTTAATTTCGACAGTTTTGGCAATCTTCGCCCACCCGGGGAATTGGTGCGATATTTAAATGTGCCAAAATTAAAAATTTACAATTAAAAAACCCCTCTTATAAAAGGGTTTTTGGACAAGGAAAAAACCCCCTTTGGGGCCGGCCCCCCCCCAAGGTTTTTTTTTGCTTTGCATTTCTCCGAGAGTTTGAATTTTTATTTTTTCAATTTTTCACAAATTTTTTAAAAGACGGACTTTGGCGCTATTTCCTCGGGTTTTGTAAACAGGGTCCAACCTAACTTTGACGGGGGAAATTTGGGTTTTCCCCGGGGGGCGGCCCCCCTACTTTCCCCCAAATAATTTTTGGGGAGCCCCGGGGGTACGCTCGGTCGGGACTTTTTTTGGAAAACTTATACACTATATCGAAAATAAATTTCCCCTCGAATAAAAAATTTTTAAACACGGAAACGGGACGACGCAAAAAATTACGATTCCCGGGGATCTTTACGACGCAACCCGATAAAATAAATTTTTTTGAAAAACGTGCATTTTCCCGAAAACAAAAATCTGTTAGCGTTTAAAGGTGTCGATGAGGGAAGAAACCCAATCGGCTCCCGCGCTAATTACAAAAAATTGCCCAAAAAACTTTGGAAATCGCGGGCGGGGATTTCGAATCGAAAACTGCCCAACCGCAAAAAAGGGCAAAAACGAAACATGGCGTTTAATATTAACACGTAAACCATTATGGGCTTTGGGAGTGAAACCCGTGACCGGGGGTTTTGCAACTGCAAAAATTAAACTCTTTACACTATACACAATTTTTCCCCGAGGGTACCACCGGAAATTAAAATATGGAAACCGGGCCGGCGCGATCTTTTAAACCTCCCGGTTTTTCTTACGGACTTTCTGATTTATTGTTACGCGTTACTAACGGGAAAGGGGACGATTGCTCGTTTTTCGGGGTGAAGAAATAAAAAATTAGATTGCACGTACGAGGGGGGGGCCCCACCCTCGTGCGACGGGATCCCTCGTGTTAAATTTCAAACACGAAGAACACAATCAACCACCCAGAAACCCCCTTTCGCAAATTTTCCCAAAATTCAACTACGAAGAAAGACTACCCTCTAAAAACTTTTTGCGTTTTTACAATTTTTGGGGGATTTGCGGTGGGCCCCATCTAAACAATGATGAGATTCTCAACATCGAGGGGGAAAAACCCGTCTTTGACGTCGAAATCGTCAAGATTGAGACTCACCATACAACCCCTTTTTCCAACACAACATTTGGGGACAAACGACGAGATTTAAAAATTTCCCAAACAACAACGGTTTAAAATACTTGCCCTATGAGAGTTTCCCCAAATCGAGGGGGTGAACTGCGGATAAATCATCCATTAGGGATCCAATGTGATGCTGGGGAAATAAAGGGGGTCGCATTAATGGTTTTACGAAAAATTTGCTATGACTTTGATGGTGTGAGATTGATTTGCAACAGGAAAAGGGGAATAAAAAGTCTGCTGAAAAACCATGTAACAATGTCATCCGAAAAGAAGCGTGATATGCGAAAAGGGAGGCTGGGATAGCCCGGCCCATGTGAATTGGGTCTTTAATTTTTTTTTGGCCGCTGAAAATGTTGCTGGGATTTTTTTGGGGGATTCAAACGCGTTGGATTAAAAGCGCCCTCCTGAAATTTTTTTCCTAAACGACGCCCCAACCGGGGCAATAATTGCCTTGGGAAAAGGGGGGTTCTGCACGGGAAACCTGTGACAAAATATTCAAATACAAGGGGGAATGCTAAAACCCCTGTTGTTTGGGGAGATTAAGAAGCTTTTGATTGGGGGTGGGGCGCTCTTGGGAAAACGGGGAAAAGGGGTTTCCTCAGAGGGGGTTTTCCCTGTGGGGTCTTTTAAAGAATTTTCCCGGGTATTTCAGCCCTTCGACCCAAACCTTCGTGGGCCATTAAGACCGCGAAATCCAAATGGAGAACCCGATTGTAATTTTTGCTTTTGCAGCGGGGGGTAAAAAAAGTCAGTCCGAGGATACAGTCGATTCGACGACGTAAATTAAACCCAAAATGAAACTCAAACTGAACTCGGGAAAGTTATCCGAACGACGTATGAAAACTTTGGGTTTCGATTTGAAACAGTGGTCGATTTTGGGGGTGACACGTATGCGCATTTTTGCCCAAAATTTACGGGGGAAAGAGTTTCTCGAGCCGAGCCCCCCCACCATCACCCGGTTTTTACAAAAAGGTCCGTTTGTGATTATTGTTTTTCCCCGACAAAACAAATCGGGGGGGCAAGGGGGGGGCAACGGGATGTAGATTGGATTTGAGGGGTAAGGAATTCCCCAAAAAATACCCACTGCGTTTTGGCCCCCATATCACTCCGGGGGTGAACCATTTCAACCCGTTGACCAAAGGTTTTGGGGGCAAAAAACACCTAAAAAATGTTTACAAAACGCGTGTGAAAAAGGGGGGGGGAGGGTCCTAATCAAGATAATGTGAATGCTGTGTTAAATAAAATAATACCCGGGGGCCGACTCCCCATCGAAAGATCATGCCCCACCAAAAGTTTTTTTCGACCTGCAAAGGGTTTATCCCCAAAACAAAACGATTTATCGGTTTAAGGGGGAACGGAATCCGAGAAGAGGAAAAATATCCTGTCGCACTATTTTTCGCAAAGCCCCGTGGGGCCTTTGGGGTGTTATAAAATCGGAAAGGCGTCCCGGGGCCCTTTTGGCTAACTCAAAATTTTTTTCACAGCTTGGCAAGGGGGGGGTGGAAATGTTCCCCTTTGCAAAGGGTTTAGCGCTTGATTAACCCGGGGCTTCAAAGGGAAAATGAAAAAGACGAGGAGGGGGGGAAAAGTCCTTTTCGCGTGTATGGGAAAAGGACTCGAAAAACGGGGGAGGGGGGTTGCCGAAATTTTGGGAAAGAGGGGGTGCAGCGGTTTCATCATTGGGGGACTTTTTGGGGGGGGGGCCAAAGAAGAGGGGGCCCGCCCTTTTTAAATTTAAATTAGATCCCACATTACTCTACGGGGGAAAAACCGGGAAAAAAGGGCCCCCGTAAAAAAATGTATTAAATTAAAGGGGGCGGGCCGGGGAAAACCAGGCGGGGGGGCCGGAGATCCCCGGGGGTTTTTGGGAAAAAAATATATTTTTCATACTATTTCCCTTTGGGGTTTTTTCCCCCCCAAAGAATAAAATATTTTAAGGGGAATTTGTTTAAAAACCCCCCTTTTCCAAAAAATTTTAAAAACCACGCAAGGGGGGGCAAGAACCCCCCCCCAAATTTAAAAATTTTTTCCCCGCAAGGGGGGGTTTTGAATTTTTACCCCCCCAAATTTGGGGAAAAGGGGGGGCCCCCCAGAAACTAAGAACCCTTTTTCCAAAATTTTAAAAGGTTTTCTTTTTTCTTTCCCCCCCAGAATATTTTTTAAGGAAAACCCCCCCAAATTTTTATTGGGGCCCCCAAAAAGGGCCCTTTCCGATTTTAGTCCCTTTAAAATCAGTCTTCGTTGGGCCGGGTTTTAAAAGGGCGGTTTATTTTTAATACCCTCGAAGGGAAAAAAATTTTGCACCAAAAAAGCAAGGGAGCATGAATTACTAATGCCGAGACGCCCCATAAACAGGGGAGAAGAAATGCGACGATTGTATAACTTTTTTTATTTTTTATATTTTATATTTTTTTTTGATTTCTAATTTAAGGCATTTTTCGGTTATAATTTTTTTTTTTTCCAATTTTGTTTTAATTTTTTTTTTTCCGGGAATTTTTTTGTACAAGCGGGGGCGCTGGGCCTCGTGCGGTTTGTTACTTGGGGGGGGGGAAAACGATCGCATTTAAGGGAACGGCCCGGGAATTTTAAATTCCTCCCAATCGGCATCAAAGTGGATCCCCCGAGTTACGTGGAGAAACGCCCCCGGGATCACGGGGGGAAACCCATTCTATCTCTGAAAAAGTTGGGGGAAAGGGGCCTACGAGCAACGCCCCCGCTATTCAAAAATTAAACCCGAAAAAATGACTTTCCCCCAACAACATGTTTAATTTTTCAAAGGGGGGTCGGGCCGCTAACCGTGCGATTTCAACCCAAAATTAAAAAAGCAACCCAAACTCATAAGTCCCAATCAGCGGACCCTGGCCCGAAAGATGGTCGGGAAACGACTTGGGCGTATTTCGGCTCGATTCATGTATTTGAAATAAAGTACGATCGATGGGGAGCTCGTCGCAACGGTTGAATCAAATATACTCCCAAATTCCCCCAATATTGGGATCCACTGTAAAAGATGCGAGAGGGAAATTTTCGAATGCGGGTAAAGCCTTTGCAAGTCTTCAAACATGCCCCAAAATTGTCGATTTCGAGCTGGTGGCTTTTAGGTTTTTTTAAAATGGTTTAAAAAAACCCATATAATTTGTATTAAATATTTAAAATTAAATACTTATAGATAAAATAAAGGGGTGTAAATTTATTTGCGGGGCCACCCGGGGTTAATACTTTGCGGGAAGGGGGGCAATCACTGAAAAAGGGAAAAAAACAAAACGCCCCGGGGAGAGAAATCGGAAAGTGGGGCCGCGAAAGGGAAGGGGAGATTCGACGGTCGGCCGGGGGAGGAAAATTCGGGGCTCGGGGGCCGGGGGCGAGAGAAAGGGGGGAAACGCGGGAGAGATTTGCGGCGAGAGAGAAAGAAGACGGGGTGCGCGAGAGGGGCGTACGCGGAAAAGAGGGGAAAAAAAGGTGGGGGAGGAGGCCCAAAGCCTGGGTTCAGCACGCATTCAAGAGTGAAGAGAGGGAAGTCGGCAGAGAGAAGACGACGGGATTTGAGGCAACACGCATTGGGGAGAATGCGGGAAAATGGGGAAAAGGAAAAGGGAAGTGGAAAGTTTAGACGGGAAAACGCACGCATTCCCCGGGGAGGGGAGATCCAAACCGGGGGTTTAGGGCGCGGCTTTTTAAGAGCTCTCCCTTTGGAGGGGGAAAAGAAAAGGGGTAGGGGCGCCGGGGGGGTTTAGAGAGTCCGGGGGGCTCGGGCCCTGGGGGGAGGGGGAGCCTCAAGGGCCCGGTGGGGGCGGCTCGGGGCCTTGGGGGCGAGAGGGGTTCGGGCGGCCCCCGGGGCCTGCGGCAGGGAAAGCAGCGGGGAGGATTGGTACGGCGAGGGGAGGGCGGGCGGCGAGGGGAGGCGAGGGGAGAGATGCGACAAAACGAAAAGGGGGCGACCCGGGGAGAGGGCGACGGCGAGAGATTTGAAAGGGGAGGAGGAAAAAAAGTTTTTTTTTATTCATTTTCTTTTTTTATTCATATTTTTTTTTAAAAATTAAATTTTTTTCCTTAGTTTTTTTCATAAATTTTTTTATAAGGGAAAAAAGAAGGGAAAAATTTTTTTAAATTAATAACATTTTATTTTATTAATATTTTTTTATTTTAAAATATTTCCACGGCATTACACCCGAGGGGTACCGGGGTGGGGGGTTGCCCGGGGCGGAAATTTTCACCCCATATGTCAAAGTATGTGCATGGGGGTTTTGATTTTTGGTGTACTTGTAAATTTTGTTGCCCAGTAGAGATGGGACCCCGCGGTTCGTCACTTCCCCGGGATTTTAAAGACTCCAAACCCTTCTATGTGGGGGGTGTAAAAAAAAAAATAAAAAATAAAATATGAAAAAAAAAAAAATATAAAAAAATAAAAATATAAAAAAAATATAAAATATAAAAAATATAAAAAAAAAAAATATAAAAATAAAAAAGTTGCGGAACCCTTTTTTGATTTTTTTGCGATCATTTTTGAAAAACAATTTGGAAAGATTCCGAATCTTGGATTGTATGTGCGAGTCAGGAATTTTTTTTGTCAAAAAAATTGGCTTTTTTTTTTCGCTTTTCTCGCCCAGACCTCGCCCAGGGGACGGTGTTTTTTGAGTCAGTCCGACAAAGCCGGCCCGCGAGGGGATCCAAAGCTCCGCTCCGATAATCCCGTATCCATTATCTTTGCTTTTGGGAAAAATAAAATACGGACGGTGCTTTGTGAACACGGGGTTTTTCCTCTCTCCTTAACCCCCCAATCTCAAGATCCCAAAAAAAAAATCCCCTAATTAAAAAACGTTCGCGTACGGAAAAAGAAAGCAAGCTCACTCCGATCAAGAGAACCAAAGAACGTGACAAAAAAAAAAACGCGAACATTTTTTTTGGGCCTTCACCGGATTTTGGCCCTTTTTTGGAATTTCCAAAATGAAACCCTTAAACATATAGTACCCGGGTACATGCAATTCTCAAAAAATTTCGGGTTACATAGTCCTCGGCATTTCCCGAAACCTTTCCCCGGACTTTGCAAAAACACGTGCGACCCCCCGCCGTGAAAAAGTTTCGCCCCCATCAGCCGGCGCACAATCAAACAAATTGGCCCCCGTGCAACCCACTGGCGACAATACCCCGTGCCCTACGTGGCGATAACACCAAAGTGCATGAAAAAGTGCTCCGGAAACTGGATCTCTCAGTAAATGAGTATCACCCATATTACACCCCCATTTGGTGGGGTTTTGTTGCACCCGGGAAAAAAAATATTAAGCAAGTTAAGTCCGTGATCGGGGCCCCGGGGCCCCCCAACCCTTGGGTGTTTTTTTCGTGGGGGGCCAAAGCGGAAATTTCTTTTTTGTGGCCCTTATCACGTTATTACAATTTTGGGAGGTCCTTGATTTTTTCTTTTTGCTCACGGGAAAAATCAATTTTACCCTCGACGCGATCAATCGCAGTTTTTGGCCCAATGTCAAGAAGCTTTTCCAAAGGGACAAAAAAGTAACCAAAAATGGAGAGCCCCGGGAGAGAAGGGAAACTTCAAAATTTAATGGTCATCGGGGGCAAGGCTATTTTTAATGGGGGAGGATTTGCATGCAGTTTCCCCCCCAGGAAAAAGCGAAATTTTTCCAAAACCCTTTGTCAAAGGGGGGAATTTTAAAGCGCCCCGGGAAAAAACGTATGACTCACGTTGGGCCTGATCAAAAAAGCCATTTAAAAAGCTTTAAATCCAACCCCTCCTAGCATAAAACAGCGAATTTGTCGGGGCTTATTTTTTATTTCCCACACGCGGGGGGTTTTCCATAAAATTTTCCGCGCATTTCATTGCCCAAAAAACTTTGGAAATTGGGACGGGTGGGAAAATTTTTAAAAGGATTTTCGTTCAAATTTGGGGACTATAACGATTGTCTGTCAAATACAGAAAAAATTTTCACATTTAAAAACGTGTCCACCCGGGGGACGCAGGGGCGATTTAATGCGAAATTTGAAAATTTCGGATGGAAAAAATATGCTGTACGTGGGGAACTTCTAACCACCCAAAAAACGGCAATTAAAATTTGCATCATTCAAAACTCACCAAACCCTGCAATTTTCGGAAACTTCCCCATTTAAAGCGACGGGAAAACCCCCGCCCGGGAAATTCGCCAAATTTTCCCCACTCAGTAGCCGCATCTCTCGTGCTTTAAAAACAGCCCCTTTATCGGCCCGGGAAATCATGGGGTGATTTACTCGTTTTTTTTGATAAACACGCAATTTAGTTCTTTAAAAAAAACCCCCAATGGAAATTTTAAAAAGTGGGGACCTGTCGGAATGCCCCAAAATAAAGAAAATTTATGATTTTTTTTGAAACCCTACGCATCCGTAGACTGGGCCCAGGGGATGGCAATAGAAAAATTTTGGGGCCCAATTCTCCCCAATGGAAAAACCCCGCGGGGAAACCCTCAATAATGTAAAAATTCCCTTTAAATTTCCCTTGAAGGGTTTCCCGGGAAAAAATTGGCTTTTGAAATGCGATAAAATTTTTCGCACGATCGATAGATCAAAGAATTTAAATTTTTTTGACCCAGAAACAGTTTGGGGTCAAATTTTCCGCAAAGGGTTTATTCCGCGAACGCTTTTGTCACGGGGGGGCGATTTCTTACATGTCGAAACGACCCTCACACGACATTTCAAAATTATTTAAACCGAAACGAAGGATGACGCGTCTCAGGGAATTTAAACCCACCCCGAAAACAGAGGAAAAATCGTTTCAAAGGGGTTTTCCCCCTCCCATCCGGTACAATCCGTTCGCGAAAACCGCTCGCCGGGGAATATTCTCCCCGCACTGCCGGGGGGAAAGTGGGGGAAAAAGAAAAGGGCGTACTACCCCTGGTTTCGTCCCTTCTGGATCAGGGATCCACATCAGCTTTATAAGCGAAAACTTTTGTCAAACGTTTCGAACCAGGCTTTCCCCCCGTAATCGCAGTTCCCATGCTTGGGGAAAAAAAAGCGGGTCGGCTCGCTTGCGGGTTCACATATCTCTCTCTCCAAGTTTTTAAACCGCGAAAAAAACCGTCTCGTTTTTGGGGAAAGCCCATTTAAAAAATCACTTCATACGCTCCTTCCCGATCCGGGAAATAAAAATTTATGGCCACATTTGCCGGATTGCAACTTGCAGAAACCTGATCCGTGAGCGCCCACCAAATTTATTTACTAATCGGGGCCGATTTTTACGGCCTTTCTAATCGGGGACTTCGTCAAAGGGGCCCCCTGGGACCCCACAGCGCATTTCCCCTTGTTCGGCTGGATACTCTCCGGCCAACAGGCCCCCCGGATGCAACTCCCTCCTCCGGCTGACGTTCACAAAATTTCGGGGTTGAAGAGACCCTTCGCTCCCGTCATCCCAAAAATTTGGACCCCGAGACAATTTTTTGATTCCCAAACCTCCCCTAACGGGAGGAAAAAAACAACCCCTTTTGGGGCAAAATTTTTCGGGAAATCACAACGCGGGCGTCCCTGGGGGCCCCTACGTGGTACGATTGCCGTTTAAGGGAAAGCTCAACGCCGAGATGGGATCATTTCAAATCACTTTTAGGCTTCACGCCAAATTTAAACCCAAAAAGGGGGCAAGACGTCTGAAATTAAAAAAAACGCTTTTATCCTGCGTTTTAGCAGATTACGAGGAGCTGGGTCACATGACCCAGATCAAAATTTAAACCCTTCCCCTTTAAAACTTTTGGGGCCCCGGCCTTTTCAACCCATCATTGTCCCTTTGCAAACCCAGTACCCCACAAAAATACGCGTGGGGTTCAATGCTTCCTGCCGTAATCAAAAGGCCCCTTTATTTAAAAGACCATCTTATTTATCGGGCCAAAAAATCCAACAAGATTTTGCCGCAAAAGGTTTTTGGGTGGCATTTTTCAATACGTGTACCCAGCGACAAGCGAAAATGTAAAAAGACAAATCTCGGTCCCCTCATAAAATCGAGATTTTCAAACGGGAAAACTGGCCCCCCCAGGTTGGCCAAAAGATCAAACCCCTTAAACCCAAATTTAAAAAAAACCCTTTTCTACGGCAAAAACTTGTGCTCCCTATTTAGGGCCCCCCGCGTATTGCAACCCAATAAACAGGAGGGACGGGGACGAGTTTCCCCCCCCCGCACAAAACCCATTTTTTGCCGGGGCTCAATCTACTTGTTGATAACCCTCTTTGGCGCGGTGAAAACTCCGACCCATCAAAACCGAGATTTAACTCATTGGGGTCATGAAGCGGGGGCCAGTTTTATCTACGCAAAGGGCTGCAAACTCTTCGGAGTTGCTGGCAGAAAATTCCGCTTGATAGGCGGGGAATCGGATTCGCTATTAAAAGCGAGGGCTCCCTGAAGGTGCTTGGGGTGGGCTTTGGGCGGGCCCCAAAACTGATTCATTCTGTTTTAAGGATCTTTTGGCACCTCTGGTGCGAACAAAACGCTCAGTCTTGTCGTTGATTGCCCAAAACTATACGGGCCCAATGGATGGGCGTCGCCCCTAGTAATTACGGGGTTAAAAAATTTTTCTTTTTAGAGTCTGGTCGCCCAAAAAACGGCCCGGGACGACCGCTCCCCCTTTATTTTTTCTCCACACTGGATTTCCCTACTATTTGATTTTTCCCAAGCCGAAACAATTTTTAAAAATTTTCCCCGATGGGCAGGGTTTGCATCGAGATAATTTTGGGGAAAGGAAAATACCCTGGTTTTTTTCCCCACCCCATCAAAGCGTGGGGTACCCCCCGCTATGGGGTATTTTCGCGTTCTCAGATCCTTTTACGAAAGTTCCGATTCCCTTTTCTAGCGCTAAACCCAAAGGGTTTCGCCTCTTAAACGCTTTGTATCCCCCAGACTTGAACTCAACGCGCAGTTTTAAAACCCCCCGACTGATTAAAAGGGGTTTTTTCGGGTTTTTTTAATCTGTCAAACGTTCCGTGTAAAAGGTTTGGGCGGAAATCCACGTTACCCTAGCTTGGAAAAAATTTAACAAACCCTTTTAAAAGGGGGCGTACTTATTTCCGGGCCCCTCGCGTATCGGAAATCCAAACCACTCTTCCCACAATTAATGGAACAGGTTTAAAATTTAGCTGGGAATCCCGGGAGATTGCCCCCTCGCGCGGGTTGGGCCCGCTACCCAATTTTATGAAACACTCTTTTTTGGTTTTTTTGGACCCCTCCTGGCTCCGCACTCAAATTTTTCGGGCTTGGGCCCAAATTTAAACGAAAAAGAAAAAAACATAAACGATTAACGCTTTACCGGAGGGAAACCTCCTCGGCGGGCGGGGATCTTACCGACAATGTTTACTACATGGAATTCCCGAACGACATTTCCAAAATGGACAAAATTGATAAAGGGTTACAAACATTCTATTTCCCATTTTAACCAAATTTTCGCAAAACCCATTTTCAGGGGACTTCATTGGGAAACTTTCGTCTTTAGAAAACGGGGGGAAACCCCTCATGCCGAACCCTTTTGGCTTGAACAAGTTAACGGCCAAAATGTTTTCTTCAGGAAAAAGTCCCCGTTTTTAAAAAGAAAAATTTTTTTTTCAAAAAACAGGGCCCACTAAGTCGTTTAAAGCCCCTTTTTTTGGGCAAGATCAATTTAAAACATCTAGGGGGGGCCCGGGTTTTGAAGAACGCTGTTGGGCCCCATTTTGGAAGGGCCCCCCCGAAACATTCTGGGATCATCGAATTTGTACCCGTTGCTGATTGCTTTAAACACCCTTAGGGCCCCCCTTTTTGGCGGGACCCCAAATTAACGCTTTGCATATTACGGGAAAAAGTTATTTGGGAAAATTTTCCCCTCGTTTTTCAGGTTAGAAAATAAAATTTGGGAAGCTGCATTTCTTGTGACGGCACCGGGGCCGTCACCCCAAACCCCAATCATGGGGGCAATTTCCCCCAAAAAGAGTTGCCCCCGTCCGCATCGTTCCCCCTGGGACCGGGGTTGAAATTTTGGGCCCGGGCCAATACCCTTGACCTTTCGGGCCCGCGCCGGTTTAAAAACCCTGAAGCACTACATTGCAATTTTTTTATGCTTTTTTACTAAGGGAATTAACTCGAATGTGTAGATAATTTCTCGAAAAAGGGTTTTTTTCGCTGCCCTGTCTCGGCCCCTTTTCAAGGGCACGTGGGGTTCCCCCCAAATTTCCGGGGAAACCCGGGACTTCAAAAGGGCCCACAAGGAGCTGCCCAAATGGCCCCCTTTCCCCCGTTATTATTATGGTCCTATTCTGAAAAGTTTAAAATTTCCAATGACCGCATTTTCCCCGGGAAATTCCCCCCCTCCGGGAGCACCGCCCCTTTGGCGGGGGGAGGGGAAAACCAATGTTAAAAAAAAAAGTGAAGTTTTCACTTGAAACGCGTATGGGCCCCATGTGCAACTCGGGGTCGAATTTCAAAATTTATTATGAGAAGAAAAACGTGCCTAAATTTTAAAGGCCCTTGACGCCAAGTCGGATGATGCTTTTTGGGGCTTTAAAAAGGTTGCCCTGGTCATTTTTTGACGGGGGGCGACCGCTGTCAGCGTTCCCGAACAATCGGGATCAACGATACATTTCTTAACGCACTTAGGGAAATTTTTGACATATTAATATATTTTTGACATATTATATATACTCACGTCCTTGCACATGTGGGACAAGCGTTGGCCAGGTAGAACACGTATAGTCTTTCCCGGCAATCCTCGCAACGCAGTTCGGGTACATTTATGTACCGCGATGTTGTGTGTCCCTCGACGGTCGTGATGCTTAGGAATCTGCCCCTGTTTCTCATGAAACAGGCAACAGATCCTATCGACCCCCATGGTAGCGACGAAAGCCATGACATACGACGCCACAGTGCATACCCTCGCTGTCTCGTCGAGGGATGCAGTGGCGCGTATGCCATACATCCGGGACCTCACCGACTCCGGACAGCGTTGTCACTATCGTACCCGTCGTCATTGTCATCTTCATCTTCATCGTCATCGTCATCGTCATCGTCATCGTCATCGTCATCGTCATCGTCATCGTCATCGCCGTCTTCTTCTTCAATGGGTTGCGATATCAATGTCCATCTCCTCAATGTCGTCCAGGACGTTGTTCACCTCCCTGTCGTACACAGGGTCGTACACCGCACCATCACTGTCACTGTGTCGTCGTCGGAGATGGTTATGATCTCCATCTCGTCATCCGGGACGACGACCACCTCCATCTCGTCATCAGGGATGACCACCGCCTTCATCTCATTGTCGCTCTTACGCGCTGCGTTCTCCATTTTTTTATCACAAAAAAAACTATTTACTCGCTCACTACTATGCTCGCGAATGTCACCGTACTATGACCCGGCAGTGGCATCGGTCCTCAATATATATCTCGTTCAGCCCTTTGTGCTTCACATGCGATCGAACTTATCTCAGAAAGAAAGATGATCGGTCGTAAAAGAGCAGCCGCTGCAGCAGTTGATTATTGTTTTGTTTACACCTCGTGAAAATATGTCTTGACACATTTACTACAATCCTCTCTTTCACGCGTGATAAAACTTATCTCATAAACACTGCTATACTCTTCGCATATATTGTACACCTATTTTATCACAGAAAAGATAAATAGGCTGCCGACAAAAAATCTGGCGATGATGATGATGATGATGACGGTTCTCTCCTATCTGACTCCTCCATTTCTTGGTCAGAATCATTTTCGGATGATTGTGTTTTGCATGACACCGATGGTGAAGGCATGTCCATGTAGCCAAATTCATAGTTGTCCACAGTGAAATAATCGACACAATTTTTGTATCGACGTTGATAACATGCGACTCGCTTGTGTCGCTTAGACGTTCTGGTGCATTTAGATAAATCACCAGCCACTCTTACAATGTCTTCATGCGTTTCCAGGAACTGTGCTACACGTCTTGTATGCGGTTTTCGCACACCAAGTTCGCGATTTCGTACATATTGTACAATTGAAGTCACCGCTTCATGTTTATTACAAAACGGGTTATCTTTTTTTTCATTGTGACAGCATACCTCGAGATGTCTATACCATCTCTCGGCAGTCTTATAACACCCCTTCTCATGACACTCTGCATGATTTTGCGGTGCGCTCTCCATTTTTTTCAATGTCTATCACTTTTTCACACTTATTACAAAAAAACTTCTTTGCACACTAAACTTTTTTTCTCACAGCTATTTTTTTCCTTGAGGAAAGCATGCGCTCGCCAGTGGTACTATGGTCCGGCAGCGGCATCGGTCCTCATTATATATCCCGATCATCCCTTTGTTCGTCAACGTACGAACGAGAAAAATTTAGATGACGTAAATTTTCGGCGCTTGTTTTGTTTATAAATTCCTGCAGCCGCTGGTTATCGCGCTGGTATTTCTTCCTAAGATAAACAATAAAGAACCGCCGCTTATTGGGAGGTACCGCGAGGGTTCCACCAGTGCTCCGCAATCTCAATGTACACCACGCCTGCAGTGGTGGCTAATATTGTTAACCCCCCCCAAGAAAATGGCTTCTGTAAGTACAAAAAATTATATATACAAATATATTATATAAAAAGATAGAAATAATATACATATTTACATAAAATTTGTTTACAGTAAATATAAAACTAATCGATGGTCAAAAACAGGAAACCGACGGGGACGCGGACGCGGACGCGGACGCGGACGAGGAAAAACAATATATTATTTATGTAAAATTTATATAGCTGCTATATAACATGTAATTAATGTGAATGTTACATGTAATACATATGTTACATTGTAATTGAAATTAAAATTTTACATTCCAGATAGCACTGTAACTCATCGATAGATATTGTAGGATGTTCAAAGTAATCTCGAAAAGTTACTGTGCTATCTGGAATATAATTATATAAATAACTACAAGTAACATATGTTATATTACAAAAAATGTTACTTTTATAATGGAAAATTATAACTAATGTGTGTAACATGTAACATTCACTTAGTTACACATGTTATATAGCATATTTTGAAAATTTGTTTTTGTAATACCAACCAAATAAATATTTAAAAAATTTAATTTATGTTTTTTAATATATATTTTTTTAAATTTACAATTATCTTATTTATCATATAATATAATTATTTATTATAACATGATTACATTTATTTATTTATATAGCTGCTATATAACATGTTTAACTGACTGAATGTTACATTTTAAAGGGACACATTAGTTATAAATTTCACATTTATAAAAGAAACATTTGTAATATAACATATGTTCCCTTATAGTTATATTACAAAAATTTATTTTCCAGATAACAAATAACTTATCGAAAGATTATTTCTGCATCCTACTATATCTATCGATGAGTTACAATGATATCTGAGAGTAATTACAATACAACTACAATGTAACATATGTTATGATAAAAAAATTACATATATAAATGAGAAATTACTATAATATGTTACTTTACATGTAACATTCACTTTAAACTGCACGTTTAATAGCAGCTATATATATTTACATGTTAATATATATAGAATTTTCCCTCGTCCGTGTCCGCGGCCCACGTCCGCGTCCGCGGTTACTTCCGCGTCCTCGCCCACGTCCCCGTGGGGTTCCTGCCCGGACCATCGAGCATTTTTATATATTTACTGTAACAAAATTTAAAATAAATATTTATGTATATATTTCAATCTTTCTATATAATATATTTGTTTAATTAATTTTTTATATTTAAAGTAAAGCATTCTTTTTGGGGGGGTTAAGGATATTAGCCACTACTCCCAGGCTGTTGAGGTTGCGGAGCAGCTAATGGAATTTCTGCATCAGCAGCTGGTGGAGCTTCTGCCTGAGTAGCTTGTGGAACCTCTGCCTGTGCCAGGTGGAATCTCTGCCTGTGCAGCTTGTTTGCAGCAGCCCCAAATGACGCTGCAATTCCGCATTTTAATTTTAATTTTTGGTTTCAGTCACGATGAGATGGGAGTCATCGTCACACTAAAAAAAAAAATGAAATTAAAAATTTTTTGAATCTCTATAAATCTGTTCATGAACTGGCTGCACTAGTTAAGAGGTTGTCTTTTTTACTCAACATTGGAATAAAAAATATAACCTCTGAACTAGTGCAACCAGTTCAGTCAAAAAAAATGTCCGATGGTTGTATGTACATACAACAGGAATGTTTTAATAAATTTATACACACATTGGAGCATATAGAAAATGTAAATATATTCCGATATGTGCCGTAAAATTTTGTTAAACCATTCATGTTGCCGTTTCATCTCTCTCTAGGTATAATTGTAACGGTTCACCTTTCCCGACGCCGCGGATCGGCTCGCCGGTTCCAGGATTCGGGGGGAAGGGGAGATTCAGACTCGCTTATTCCTTATTAACAATGCTTTTGGGTTTTTTCAAAAAGAAAAAATAAACAAAATATTTGTTGGGATAAGGCCTAAATAGAGAAACTTATTGACTACTCGGTATATAACGAAATGTTTGTTGGCATAAAGCCCTAAATAGAGAAACTTATTGACTACTCGGTATAAACAAAATAAGGAGGACGTACTAGCCTGTAGCGGGTGTCCGGAAAGATTTACAAATCCCCGGTAAACTGAAGATACGGTGTACGGAGGCGTGATAGCCTATAGCAGAAAGAAACCGGCAAACCGGGAATACCCAGGCGTAATAGCGAGACACCACGTCAGCCCGGTGTATAGCAGGAAGAGACCGGAAACCGGGAAACCCCGGGTAACCACGAGAAACCCGTTGCCCGCGTGTAGCAGAAGAGACGGAAACCGGAAACCCGGGCGTAAAAACGAGAAAACCCGTTGCCCGGCGTGTAGCAGGAAGAGACACGGAAACCGGGAAACCCGGCGTAATGACGAGAACCCGTCACCCGGTGTTATAGCAGGAAGAGACCGGAAACCGGGAAACCCCGGCGAACAACGAGAAACCCGTTGCCCGATACTAAAGGTAGGAGGCCAGAAACCGGGAAACCCGGCGTAACAACGAGAAGCCCGTTGCCTGGGCTAGGAGGTCCGGAACAGGACTGGTGCCGGCTCATCCGTCGAGCCGGCTTATATACCCTGCCGGGGGTTCCCCATCTACAAACGAGGCTGTGGTGGGGGTAATGCCGGCGTCGTAGTGGGGCGCCCCTGGGGTTGTAGTGGGGCGCCCCTGGGGGAGGGTGACCCGTTTTTATCAGTTATGTTTTTGTGTTTAGGGGCGCCTTAGGGGCCGTAGCCTCAAGTGGCGGGCGGGTGATCGGCCCGCGAGGCGTTAGTAACGGACACGCCGTTACATTTAATTATTGATGATGCTTTAAAAAAAGGGGAAAAAAAGACTAGTTTTTTTAAACGAATAGGTAATTCGTGTCAGTCTACACTAGATGTATTGTATATAGTCCATAATGGTGCCTCATTTTTCGAGTATTGTGGCCCTCATAGTCGGGGGTGGGGGGAAAACCTTTGAATAAACTGCGGGTGAACTAGTGGTGTCAGCTTGGTTAAGGCACTCAAAACGACTCTACTATCTGACATGAGAACTTATGTATGTTTTTCCGTTTACGTTGTATGTTTTAGTTTTCGATATTCACAACATATATTATATTACTTTATTTTTTACCAGGCAAATGCAACACGGTCAATAAAGTTTTTATCTTTTTGTAAGATCACATATAGTTACTTGTGTATTTAGTGTATCATGAATTATTTTAATTTTACGTTAAAATCAAAGAGAAATTAATATTTTTATATTAAAATGTTGGCTTGTATTAAAATTATTTAGCGATAAATGAATGCAATTAGATGATAACTTATATATATTACTAAAACTTCTTATTGCACACATTAACAGCAACTGACCATATTAGTTGTGTTAGCGATTTGTGTTATTATTATCTTATAAGTTAATTATTATCCCCCATAGCAAAAAAAGTCACATGACATCAATCACAATAAGCTCACAATAGAGTCAAAGGTGACGACAAAAAAATGTAATGTAACTGTGTGTCATTGTGAGATATTGGAAGGTAACAGTGACTATCATTAACAGAAAACACAATTGAAGGTTGATATCATTGTAAAATGTCACATTGATATAACTAGTATATCACGAAATGTAACAATAAGGATAAAAAATCTTCTGTCATAGCAAGAAAATGTCCACAGTGACAATCATAAAGATGTTCTGCTTTGACGATAAAATATATATTTAATCGTCACGCACAACATCTTTATGATGTTACAGTGATATCATGCAAAAATGTCACATTGATATAACTAGTAGATCACGAAATGTAACATAATGATAAAAAAAATCTGTCATAGCAAAGAAAATGTCACAGTGCCCTCAGAAAGAATGTTTGTGCTGTGACGATCAACATTAAAATTAGAAAAATTCAAGTTTAATTTACATGGTAGGTATTTAATAATAATTATATTTATTTATTTATATATTTACTGCTATCACTAATTATATTAGGTGTCCAATGTAAATAACACGTACACCCGTCAAATATCGCTTAAAAAATATTCATCAATAAAAGGCATCACTACTTTATGACTCCTTTGAATCAAAAACAACTTTTAAGTGAAATATTTTGCTTTAAAATATCGCGTTCAGCAGAAATGACTGCTAGTTGTCATCTTGTCAAGACTTGACGTTGATTTGTTTCTAAAAGTAAAAGAATCAAACACGTCCACCGTTAATGGACGCTACTTAATGTACCTAATCTTACCTAATCCTAATGCAAGCGTGACCGTGTAGGCGCGTACACGGTTGCCCAACCGCTCGCGCGTATACGCAGTCTGTTGGTGTACCGCACGTGTTTTTTTTTGCATAAGATGACCATTTTGACTCAAAATAGTGATTCAGAAGATCACTTAGCAATAAAGAAGTGATTGAACACAAAGTGAAAAACAGCACATAAAATGAAGGTGAGTAATATACAATATGTGTGTATCTAGTTTGGATTGATATTTTGGTTCATATTTATTTGGTAACAAGATATCTTTTTTTTCTCATTGGATATGTTTTAAGAAAAAAAAATATATTTTGGGAAAAATATGGTCTCAAAGAAAACACTCAATATTTTATAGTGCATAGACATAAACGAAGATTAGTTGGCAAGAAACACTGTAACAGATTGAATATGAATAACTCATCAGAATGATTCTGCGGATTCTATGGCAATAATTAATAATAATATGATCACTAATTGTTTTGATGAGAATGCTTCGTCTTTATGTGATTCTGATAAGTATACTAGATAGAAACTAAATCAATATTATGATGAAAATATATTAACTTTCTGAATGAAAATAATGCCTGTTGATACAAATTACACGGATGCAAATAAGCTTTCAGCTATAGCCTAACAATTATGAAATCTGTGTTTAAATGATAACGAAACTTTTATACATACATAAGTAAATGGGCTATTGAAAAAAGATATACTCAAATCACGCCGTCACCTTTTATACAGATATTGCAAAACCACACTATATACTTGCCTAAAGATCCACGTCATTATTGCGGCAAAAACTCCTAAATTAATCTGAAATTATACAAATTGAAAACGGAGATTTCCTGCCATTAGGTCTCGAAAAAGCTCTCTAAAATTATTGAAGAACGTAAAAATTGAATATGCCTCTTGATAACATTCAATTAATTTACAAATTTAGATGTTTACCTATATATCGTCTTCCACAAATATTTTATGGCAATATTATGTGCAGATATATTAAACAATTGTATAATTTCATTGCTTAGTATTTGGTGACGGAAAACCCAAAAAATGCACATGAGTTTTAAAAATGTTTGTAGGTTATGCTATTGCTTTTATAAATAATGGGATTGAGTATGAGGGACAGATCATAAAAGTCGACATTAAAGGAAGCAATAATTTGTGACGCTCCTGCTAAGTCATTTATTTAAATGTAAAGGACACCTGATATAAATAGTTGCACTAAATGCATATATTGAAAGGTGATAATATAGAAGGCATATTATGGTTTTCCATACACATCTCCTATGATGTTACGTAATTATAGAGATTTTTTACTGTATCTTCTAATCTTGATTATCAAACTGGTACACATTTTAAAAAATATACCAAATCAGCTTAGTTACAAAGGTGCCACTAGATTCTATGCACCGGTTGTTTGGGGTGTTTAATGCGTAAACTTATTATGGTTTCTGGCTTTCAGGACCATTAAGATAAGATTTATCAAATTCAGACAAAGACAAATTTCTAAGAAACTAATAAAGGTTACGCATTATATTCCTTCTGCATTTTGCTGCTCGAAACCAAGATCATTAAAGTAATCAAACATTGGAAACAAGCCACAGAATATCGCAATTTATTATATACATGTCCTATTATAATTGAAAGGAATACTACGAAATGTATTTTATTTTCTGAACATAACTGTAGTGCAATCCCCATTCTTGCACCAGATCGCTACTTTAACATATAAAAATCTATTATAGAATATGCCGAAAATTTTTAAAACAGTTTGTAAATCATTTCAGTTATCTACGGGTTCAAATATATTTCACATAATATTCATATTTATTACATCTTGCTGCACAGACGTAAAACAATTTGGTGCTCTGGATAAATTTATGGCATTTTAAATTTGAGATTATATGTCTACGTTAACGAAATTAATTCGTAAAACCTAAACCAACCTTACAGCAATTAACAAAATATTTGAGAATTGAGACAATACATAATAATTGAACATTCAAAATATAGTCAAATTCATCACGATATGGAAAATGTTTTACACACGCTCTCATTGTGAATGGTCCGATGACGAAAGATTTCATTTCTGTACACACAAGATAAAATTTTTTTGCAATAATCATATTTATTAACTGTGATGATCCAAAAAATCATTGTGCATTTCTTTTGAAAATGGCAAATAATGTCCAATTTTTAAATTTCATTAAATCTCTGACATAAAATTTGCTATTGGCAAAGTACTTGTGTTAGTGAAGATTTAATAGCCACAGCCTATTTTCGTCCTTAACTTTAAATATTGTATCATGTCTGAATTTCTCATCTTCAGACTGAGAGTTTTTGATCAAAATTAGAGCAAAATGTTTGAAAATACCTTATAAAAATAATTGATATAATTCCGATGTTACCACAACTGAATAATACAATGTTTTAATATTAATTTGGCATTTGTAATAAATAATTAAACGTATTATAATACTTCTAATATAAATTGGCAAATATTATTATTATGTTATATTATTATTATTATCGTCACATTTTTATCATATTTTTACAATCATAGATTCTTTATAAATTTCAATGCTGATCAAATCCATTTTTATTTACAGTTATTATGGCGTTAAAATATTGTGGAGTTCGAAGATGGTTTACAATTGTTTTCCTTCTGAATGGTAACTGAAATAATAGAATGTAAATGGCCATCATATACACGTCAAGTTAAGATAAATAAAGCAATGATTTCCTTCTGATTGATTGGCAATTATATAAAATAATCCGTATTTTTGGTAGCAGCGGTTAGTAATATATAAAAATGTATTTTATATTTTTGTATCAAAAATTATATAAATTAAAATTATAATATATTGTATTAAAAGTATATATTAAAATTTAAATTTTAAGTGATATTTGATTATAAAATATATAAAAACAAAATCTAATTTTAATATTCAAAAATTTATACGTTTTAGTACATATGATAAAGCTATAGACAAACTTAAATTAGCTGAACAAATATCCGATAGAGATGGTGATGATGGAAGATAACCTCAAAAAAATCGAGATATCAACGAGCAAAAAAAAAATACAGGTTCTCTCCTGATAATTCTGATACAAGCGACACAAGCATCAATAAATTAAAAACTCGCAATGATTTAGAGTTAGATAATTTTCCTAATACACCCAAAAGCTTTAACAATAAATAAGAGCAAAATCTGTGAAATAAAGGACACCATTAATACATACAAGGTGATAAGAAATGAATCGAGTAAAAAAAATTTCAAGTTCTTCTGATAATTCAGATAGAACTGACCCAAGCAATGATTTAGATGAAGCTTCTAATATATCAAACGATTTAAATAAAAGCAAAATGACTTTGAAATAAAAAAACCACTGATAAAAAAATTATAAGAAAATAACTAAGCCTCCGATACAATAAGTAATGAAAAAATAATTAATATTCAGTCTAAAAAGTCTGCAGGTTACATATAGTAAATCTATAAGTTCACAAGACCATCGAACAGCAAATAAAGATGACCTTGTTTCCATCAATTCAGATACAATATCTACATCGATACTTGTAATGCTGAGATTGATGTAGGTAAAAGATCATCTGTTATTAATTTTAAAACTTTTTTTAAAAGCTTACCTATATATTATATCTACCTATATATATATTATAAAGTTTTTACACTTTTTTTATTTATATCACTGTCAACATCTATTTAAAATGGTATATAATTCGGTAATATTTTATATATTGACAATGAGTAGATATACAATAAATGTTTTCAATTATTTTTTGCAGATTTTCATAATTTAATATCAGAACGAAAATGCCCTTATTGTTAATCTTACAACAATTGATAAACGTTTAATAAAAGTTGGATACTCACTAGAAAAAATGAGGAAACGGATTTAAAAAACGGAACATTTGATTTCGATTTGCCAGCATATACCGGTAGAACAATTACAGAGAATTGATAATCAATTAAAACAAATGTTTGCTAGCAGAACATGGTATATACAAAATATTATCATTTTATACTTACGATTAGAAACATTTTATTGAAAGTGTCTTATAAAAAGCAATATTTTGGACATAATTATTTATTTATATAATGTTAAATAGATTTTAAGAAGTTAAAAGAAAAGTAATGTTAACTTTTTTTATAAGAGAAAAACAAATGTTTATTATTTTGATATTTTAGATCATAAACTAATATGAATTAAATTATTTTATATTTTGACAAGACAATTGAGCTTTTTTAGAGGTAAGGAATCATCATGTAGGTGAGATTCGTACATGATGAAGACATATTTTAACAAACTAAATTTAGCATGGAATATAGTTGGGAATTGGGCTGGTTGCAAAAATTGAAAATGTCCTTTAAAAATCTTCGCATTACTACTGTATCATAGTAAGTATATAGAATATTTAAATCACATAATGTTTTTATTGACATATTTTTTGACACTTTATATATAAGCATTCTTATGCATGGTTATTTGGATGATGCTATTAGAACTCTAATATCATTATTCAATAATATTATCCATAGTAAATATAAAATAATTTTGATAGTCTTATACATAAATATTCCTATACATAATATATAAAATTAAGCGTCGCTTTAAATTTTATATAATCTATAACCACACATATCTGTGTAAATAAACTTGTTGTTAGATGCTGCGCGAACTTCAAGAACACCAATTTAACAAATAAGGAAGTGAGGATATATTGCAAGATGGCTAATTTTAGCCCAAGCAGAGATTTGACCGAGATTTGTACAGTTATATATAATATACCTCAATTTAACTATTTTATCATCTTATCTCCAACTTTTATTTTTATAAGAAACTGATTTTATAAGGAGGGTGAACACATGCACTATCATGTTGGCATTATTGCGTGTATTAGTTTTTTTAAATTAAATACAACATTTAAGAACTTTATTGTTATTTTTGTATAGAATATTTATTGCAAGAATGACTTATGCACCTATGTTATAACAATCACATATTTCTTTTTAGGAAAAAGGGAAGAACAAAAAAAGGGGCATGCGAAAATGAGGAGATCTAAACAAGAAAAGGACAGGTTATTAAATATAATAATTTTAATATATAATAAATAAAATATTTGAACGTTTTATTATTACGTTTATTGCACAGTTTATTATTATTACGTTATTTATAGATTTTATAGAGTTTATTTTTG
The DNA here is from genome assembly GCF_048542155.1 of Nylanderia fulva. Classification (NCBI taxonomy): domain Eukaryota; kingdom Metazoa; phylum Arthropoda; class Insecta; order Hymenoptera; family Formicidae; genus Nylanderia; species Nylanderia fulva. The sequence continues at coordinate 33,982 of NW_028190684.1, forward strand.
CATATGTACTTTTTTATTTTGAATGTATTTCATACACAGGAATTAATATATATATTTATTAATTAAATGGTTACAGTATTAAATACATATGCATAGTTTGTAAGTGCAATAAAGTAATTATTAAAATTATTTTTTTAAATATAGTATAAAACGAGAAAAGTTATAATAATATATACAGTTGAATATTAAAGTAATTTAAAGTTCTAAGTATTTTAGTACTTTTATGCGTAGCTGTAGCATAAAAAATTAACAATCACTATGTTTATTTTATTAATGCCTATCTATTAAAAAGTTATGCACATTTAAGTTTTCTAACAATTGTATCAATTTTTTTTCATAATGCTTATAAAGTGGGATACTAGAAGTTAAAAAAAATTACTTTAAATGATTTATTCTAAGTTATTATTTTTTAATTTATATTTAGTGATATAGTTATTAAATATGATTAAATGATGTGATTTTAACGTAATGTGATTAAATGGATAGCTTATACACCCCACACACACGTACATATATCATAATATGGCTTGGCTTATATTTTTTGGAACGTATATATGTATTATTTAAAAAATAAAAATGTAATTAAATAAATTACATTTATAATCTTTGAGACAAGCATATGACTACTGACTAGCAGATCAACCAGGGAGCTTCGTGTTCGGTTACTCGCAAGGGAGTAACTCGCGAGCGAGCCCGAAGACTCGTCGCTAGCTCTTTTTCGCGCGCGCGCGCGTTCGATGCCGAAACACCGACGCGCGCGCGACACGCTCGTATGTGCCATTTTATTTGCCGCCGGTCTTGCTCAGCCGGTCGGCGACACTCTGCTGTGTTTAACGCTATTATGTAAAGCGTACGAGAGAACGACGGAGGCGAGAGTAAACCCCCGACGCCGCCGCCTCTCCTCTTCTTCCTCCTCCTCTCCGTTCAAAAATCCACAAGATCAAAATACTCGTGTTCTTATTCTCCCAAATGTTATGATGCGCGGTCTCGAGAGACCGCGCGATTCACCCTGACGCTAG
>NW_028190684.1:40828-55815 GCF_048542155.1 Nylanderia fulva
GCAGATGTATTATTCAGATCTCGTTTCGCTTCGTTTTTTTTCCCACTAAAATTTGGTCCAAAAATATTTTTATGCTGTGGGCCCAAAATGGAACCCGGGACACCCCCTTATCAGGGCTTGGATCCCCCAATTTACTCTTCCCCGGTTGCCAATTGTACCTTCGCCCTTGTTTTTTTTTCCTATATTTGTAAACCGCTATCCGTACTCCATTTCATTATCCTGTTTATTTCCTTCTGCGCTCTTCCTCTAATTGTTTCCTGGATTTTCCTGGCACTAGGATTAGAATATCATCCGCATATGCTATGTATTCAGATCTCGTTTCAGCTTCAGTTTTTTGTTCCACTAATAATTGGTCCATAACTATGTTCCATGCTGTGGGCCCAAAAATGGAACCCTGAGGACACCCCCTTACTCAGGAGCTTGGATACCCCCAATTCACTCTTCCGGCTTGCCAATTGTACCTCTCGATTCGAGAAGTAATCCATGAACACCTCAAACAACTTCCTTGTGCAATGCCACACTCCTAATCCTGTCCAAAATCCCAATCCAAGAAAAGATTGTCGAATGCTCTACTTATATCGACAAATATGCCCATTACGTACTTTGATTCGGCCGATTTCACGCTGCTGACCGCTCTGCATATTGCGTCCTCCGTTGATCGTCCCTTTATGAAGCCATAGTGATTGTCGGAGCACATTTCTAGGACTTCGTAAATTACCTTGAAACGGTTGTACCATGATTCTTTCGTACACTTTTCCCAACAACTGACAACAGTGAGATTGGCCCTGTACGATTTAGGATCGCTCGGATCCTTTTCAGGCTTTTGAGCAGCAGTTTTAAATCCGCCTGTTTCCATTGCTTTGGAAAGCTGTTTTTATCGAAGCATGTGTTGAAGAGTGAGTAAAGTGCGTTTGGTGCATTCCCAAACTATTTTTAATATTCCGCTGTATTTTATCCGGACCAGGAACTTTTTTCTTCTTTGTTCTTTTAATTGCTCATCTATTTCGTCCATTCTTATTTCCTGTTCCATATTGTAGTAAGTATTCGCTATATCTGTTCTTTATGTTTTGTGAATCCTCTGCTTCTGTACTTTCCTCTCCATCCGGCATTAATGTTTCCCAAAGTCTCTTCGCCGATGAAGTCCAATCAGTTGTAAAATCGCTACCTAATTTAATCGTACTTCGGATATTACATTTTAAATCTTTCCCATCATTAGCTTGTATGCCAGTCCCCCAAGGGTTTTTCGTAGTGTTCCGGTTACGAAATCATTTCCACGAGTCCTTTTTTGCCTTTCCCAATCTCTCTCTTGTAGTCCCTTCTTAGTCTGCAGTATAGATTCAAAACTGTATTCATACGCCCTTTTCATATTTAAGTTTCCTGTACCGTTTACAGCTTCTACGAGATGCCGCCAATCTTTTCTTAAGTTGGTCAGTTGTTCGCTCTACACGGTACTGTTTTCCTAGACAGAGGTCTTCTCCTACTTATATTGCTACTGCATATAAGATCAATCTTTCTATTAAATAGATTAACGGGGTTCTCCGGACTTGTATTTGTGATTTCTTTACAAAAGGTCCATTGAGTTCTGATTTAATAACATCGCCAAACTGATCCCAATTGACCTTCTTTGAGTTATAGAGTTGTCCTGTGATTACCTGATTTGTTTCTGAATTTTTATTGTTGTATGTTCAAAGTATATACAATTATGGTCTGAGGAAGTCATTTTCGGGAAGACCTTCCAATCATTAATATCCTTCAGGACTCCACTATTCACCACAGTCAAGTCTATATTGGCCTCTCCTATTATAGTAGAGAACGTTGGTTCGTTTCCAGGCTGATTCAAAATGTATACATTTTTAAGAGTTTAACTAGGCTCTGTAATATATAAATATAAATTTAACATATATAAGATAGGCAATAAGAGCCAAATCGCGGATGACAGTGCGTTATTCTAAACGAAACTAAATTTTTTTCGTTAGAATTAAATACCTGTGCACAAGGCACCAAATTTTTACTTGGACACGGCCAAGATATAAAATTGGAATAATCTCTACAAGAGATTTTTAATTCCATTTATCCCCTATTCCCCCTAAAGAAATAAAGTGCGAGAGAAAAATATAGATCCGAAAGTCGCAGAATCGGGAATCGAACCCGAGACCTTTCGCTTGCCGGGCGACTGCTCTTCCAACTGAGCTATTCAGATCCTTTCGATTCTATACTTTTCTCTGTTATATATATTAATGTTGGTAAATAAACGCCTTTAAGCCAGCGTGTATAAATTAAGAGTTTAACTAGGCTCTGTAATATATAAATATAAATTTAACATATATAAGATAGGCAATAAGAGCCAAATCGCGGATGACAGTGCGTTATTCTAAACGAAACTAAATTTTTTTCGTTAGAATTAAATACCTGTGCACAAGGCACCAAATTTTTTACTTGGACACGGCCAAGATATAAAATTGGAATAATCTCTACAAGAGATTTTTAATTCCATGTATCCCCTATTCCCCCTAAAGAAATAAAGTGCGAGAGAAAAATATAGATCCGAAAGTCGCAGAATCGGGAATCGAACCCGAGACCTTTCGCTTGCCGGGCGACTGCTCTTCCAACTGAGCTATTCAGATCCTTTCGATTCTATACTTTTCTCTGTTATATATATTAATGTTGGTAAATAAACGCCTTTAAGCCAGCGTGTATAAATTAAGAGTTTAACTAGGCTCTGTAATATATAAATATAATTTAACATATATAAGATAGGCAATAAGAGCCAAATCGCGGATGACAGTGCGTTATTCTAAACGAAACTAAATTTTTTTCGTTAGAATTAAATACCTGTGCACAAAGGCACCAAATTTTTACTTGGACACGGCCAAGATATAAAATTGGGAATAATCTCTACAAGAGATTTTTAATTCCATTTATCCCCTATTCCCCCCTAAAGAAATAAAGTGCGAGAGAAAAATATAGATCCGAAAGTCGCAGAATCGGGAATCGAACCCGAGACCTTTCGCTTGCCGGGCGACTGCTCTTCCAACTGAGCTATTCAGATCCTTTCGATTCTATACTTTTCTCTGTTATATATATTAATGTTGGTAAATAAACGCCTTTAAGCCAGCGTGTATAAATTAAGAGTTTAACTAGGCTCTGTAATATATAATATAAATTTAACATATATAAGATAGGCAATAAGAGCCAAATCGCGATGACAGTGCGTTATTCTAAACGAAACTAAATTTTTTTCGTTAGAATTAAATTATTTTCGTGTCCAAGTAAAAATTTGGTGCCTTGTGCACAGGTATTTAATTCTAACGAAAAAAATTAGTTTCGTTTAGAATAACGCACTGTCATCCGCGATTTGGCTCTTATTGCCTATCTTATATATGTTAAATTTATATTTATATATTACAGAGCCTAGTTAAACTCTTAATTTATACACGCTGGCTTAAAGGGTTTATTTACCAACATTAATATATATAACAGAGAAAAGTATAGAATCGAAAGGATCTGAATAGCTCAGTTGGAAGAGCAGTCGCCCGGCAAGCGAAAGGTCTCGGGTTCGATTCCCGATTCTGCGACTTTCGGATCTATATTTTTCTCTCGCACTTATTTCTTTAGGGGGAATAGGGGATAAATGGAATTAAAAATCTCTTGTAGAGATTATTCCAATTTTATATCTTGGCCGTGTCCAAGTAAAAATTTGGTGCCTTGTGCACAGGTATTTAATTCTAACGAAAAAAATTTAGTTTCGTTTAGAATAACGCACTGCCATCCGCGATTTGGCTCTTATTGCCTATCTTATATATGTTAAATTTATATTTATATATTACAGAGCCTAGTTAAACTCTTAATTTATACACGCTGGCTTAAAGGCGTTTATTTACCAACATTAATATATATAACAGAGAAAAGTATAGAATCGAAAGGATCTGAATAGCTCAGTTGGAAGAGCAGTCGCCCGGCAAGCGAAAGGTCTCGGGTTCGATTCCCGATTTCTGCGACTTTCGGATCTATATTTTTCTCTCGCACTTATTTCCTTTAGGGGGAATAGGGGATAAATGGAATTAAAAATCTCTTGTAGAGATATTCCAATTTTATATCTTGGCCGTGTCCAAGTAAAAATTTGGTGCCTTGTGCACAGGTATTTAATTCTAACGAAAAAATTTAGTTTCGTTTAGAATAACGCACTGTCATCCGCGATTTGGCTCTTATTGCCTATCTTATATATGTTAAATTTATATTTATATATTACAGAGCCTAGTTAACTCTCTAATTTATACACGCTGCTTAAAGGCGTTATTACCAACATAATATATATAACAGAGAAAGTATAGAATCGAAAGGATCTGAATCGCTCAGTTGGAAGAGCAGTCGCCCGGCAAGCGAAAGGTCTCGGGTTCGATTCCCGATTCTGCGACTTTCGGATCTATATTTTTCTCTCGCACTTTATTTCTTTAGGGGGAATAGGGGATAAATGGAATTAAAAATCTCTTGTAGAGATTATTCCAATTTTATCTCTTGGCCGTGTCCAAGTAAAAATTTGGTGCCTTGTGCAAGGTATTTAATTCTAACGAAAAAAATTTCGTTTCGTTTAGAATAACGCACTGTCATCGCGATTGGCTCTTATTGCCTATCTTATATATGTTAAATTTATATTTATATATTACAGAGCCTAGTTAAACTCTTAATTTATACACGCTGGCTTAAGGCGTTTATTTACCAACATTAATATATATAACAGAGAAAAGTATTAGAATCGAAAGGATCTGAATAGCTTCAGTTGGAAGAGCAGTCGCCGGCAAGCGAAAGGTCTCGGGTTCGATTCCCGATTCTGCGACTTTTCGGATCTATATTTTCTCTCGCACTTTATTTCTAGGGGGAATAGGGGATAAATGGAATTAAAAACTCTCTTGTAGAGATTATTCCAATTTTATATCTTGGCCGTTGTCCAAGTAAAAATTTGGTTGCCTTGTGCACAGGTATTTAATTCTAACGAAAAAATTTAGTTTCGTTTAGAATAACGCACGTCATCCGCGATTTGGCTCTATTGCCTATCTTATATATGTTAAATTTATATTTATATATTACAGAGCCTAGTAAACTCTTAATTTATACACGCTGGCTTAAAGGCGTTTATTTACCAACATTAATATATATAACAGAGAAAAGTATAGAATCGAAAGGATCTGAATAGCTCAGTTGGAAGAGCAGTCGCCCGGCAAGCGAAAGGTCTCGGTTCGATTCCCGATTCTGCGACTTTCGGATCTATATTTTTCTCTCGCACTTTATTTCTTTAGGGGGACTAGGGGATAATGGAATTAAAAATCTCTTGTAGAGATTATTCCAATTTTATATCTTGGCCGTGTCCAAGTAAAAATTGGTGCCTTGTGCACAGGTATTTAATTCTAACGAAAAAATTTAGTTTCGTTTAGAATAACGCACTGTCATCCGCGATTTGGCTCTTATTGCCTATCTTATATATGTTAAATTTATATTTATATATTACAGAGCCTAGTTAAACTCTTAATTTATACACGCTGGCTTAAGGCGTTTATTTACCAACATAATATATATAACAGAGAAAAGTATAGAATCGAAAGGATCTGAATAGCTCAGTTGGAGAGCAGTCGCCCGGCAAGCGAAAGGTCTCGGGTTCGATTCCCGATTCTGCGACTTTCGGATCTATATTTTTCTCTCGCACCTTTATTTCTTTAGGGGGAATAGGGGATAAATGGAATTAAAAATCTCTTGTAGAGATTATTCCAATTTTTATATCTTGGCCGTGTCCAAGTAAAAATTTGGTGCCTTGTGCACAGGTATTTAATTCTAACGAAAAAATTTAGTTTCGTTTAGAATAACGCACTGTCATCCGCGATTTGGCTCTTATTGCCTATCTTATATATGTTAAATTTATATTTATATATTACAGAGCCTAGTTAAACTCTTAATTTATACACGCTGGCTTAAAGGCGTTTATTTACCAACATTAATATATATAACAGAGAAAAGTATAGAATCGAAAGGATCTGAATAGCTCAGTTGGAAGAGCAGTCGCCCGGCAAGCGAAAGGTCTCGGGTTCGATTCCCGATTCTGCGACTTTCGGATCTATATTTTTCTCTCGCACTTTATTTCTTTAGGGGGAATAGGGGATAAATGGAATTAAAAATCTCTTGTAGAGATTATTCCAATTTTATATCTTGGCCGTGTCCAAGTAAAAATTTGGTGCCTTGTGCACAGGTATTTAATTCTAACGAAAAAAATTTAGTTTCGTTTAGAATAACGCACTGTCATCCGCGATTTGGCTCTTATTGCCTATCTTATATATGTTAAATTTATATTTATATACATTTTTATTTATTAGGAAATCCTCGAGTAATTCGCCTTTCGCGTCGTTCTCTTTGCAGTACAAGTTTTGGAGTGAGCATTGGAGTCCAATTGATATGATCATGTCGTGGCTTTTGAACGTTTCTATTATAGTCTCCAACTTATTAATAAAATAGTTTAGCTCCATGGAAAATTGACAATAAACTGATACACAATATAAGTTTACTTCATTATGTACTATATGTGCGCAAGCTATATGTTCGTCCGCTAAACTGTTCGATTTTTGTGACAGTTATTTTCCTGATTATATACAACTATAGCAGCTTTTGTATCTGTCACCTTATTACTTTGAACAACTCTTGCACCAAGTGAAGCGCAGCCTTTGACTTGTCCTTGGATACGTTATTGGTTCTTGTATCAGACACACATCAATGCCTTGTTCCTCTACTTTTAATCTTAATTCGTATGTATTGCCGTCTGCGAACGGCCACACATTTTATTTGAAAGGAATTTTATCATTATGTATAATCTATTTTATTCTTTTACGATTTTAGTTTACCTAGTAAGTACTCCGGCATCTCTTGTTCACGTATTTTACAGTATGATGTTTTTTTTTGTCTTTCTTTTAGCTCTTGTACAATTAGCGCAGACTGCAGAGTTCTCTCTCTCTCTGAGCAATGGTGCTTATATGGTCCCGCCCCCCCCCCCGGAGTAGTGTCCACAAGTGGGGGTCTTTTCCTTGCAGTGTTTAACACTGTGGCCTAAGCCTAGACAACGGAAGCACCTAGTCAAGGCTAAGTAATCATTAACCTTGTATGATCTCCAGTCAATATATAGTCGTTCTTGCACCAAGAGTTTTTCTTCTTATCTTCCTGTCACCTCTATTACCAGTTATTAGTATTTCTGGTTTTAACAAATGTGTTTATCTGTATTTAACCCTGCTTTTATTTTCCTGCTTGGCGATTCCAAGTTTTTCAACATTCTTAGACCCAAAATTGTTCCATAAATGCTCCTTTGTGACCGACTTTTCTACGTCATATACTATCATACTGGGTCCAGTTTTCTTAGGCAGCTCTGTTTTCAGCCCGCATTCATTGGTCTTCTATTATCTGCTGGATCTTTTTTTAATTCGTTCCACCTTCCGTTTTCCACTAGAATGCCTCTGTCTCCACCTTTCTCATTCTTTTAATCCTTATTTCTTTAATTAACGGATTCATTTTCTTTGTAAGTTTTTCTTTGACATCCTCACACGTTAAATTGTCCTTTTCATTTAAAGGCTTAACGATCATTACCGAAGAATTAGTCTTGAATCCGCTTTTTAGTGTAGTACGTTGGATAATTTCTTTTTTTTCTGTTTCAGATGCTGCTGTTCCGGACCATGGAGTGAACGCCACTTGAACATAGGACATCGAACTGATAGAATTTTTCGATGCCAGGTAAGTACACTTTAATTTTCTCTCTCAACGATACTCTCTTGTAATTTCCCTTCTAGTAGCACCCACTTAGACAATATGAACTTAATTGTATTCTTATTGATTTTATTGTTTTCATTAAAGAGAAACTCTTCTAGAGCTACTCTTTCAGATCTCACTTCTTCTAGCGTAACTTTCTTGTCGTCCTTTTCAACTTTCGATGAGCCGCTTTTTGTTCCAGTTTCTCTCTTTCCACACTATTCGCACTGCTTTTTTTGAACAGGTTCAGGAAAAATAAATACATCATTATCATCAGTTTCTCTGGTATTTTTTGAACTCACCCCAAATTTAAATCCATGAATTTTTTTTCTGTAGGGTTTCCTGTAAAAATTTTATGCACCCACACGCCACAATTGTGTTTTCTTTTGGCCCTTTTTAAAATTAAAAAGATAATTTGAAAAAGAGAATACTTCGGTGTAATATGAGGCTATTTTATTTGGGGACTATAAACCAAAATTTTGTTTTTCACAGATTTTAAAACCGCATGAAAAAAATTCCAGAAAAAAAAAATATAAAAGTAAAGGGCTATTTTTCAAGCGATAGCAAAACCCTTTCCCAAAAAAAAAGGGGTTTATGTAAGAAACAAAAACACAGAAAAATAAATTTTAAATTTTTGAAAAAAGAAAGGGGATAAACATATCAACAGACCAGGGGAAAAAAAAGTTCGGGGAAAAGGATAACCTTTCCCCTTTAAAGGGAAATTCTATCTTGTGTTTTTTTTTATAAATTATTATAGATATTTTAAATTAAACCTTAAAATTTAATAGTTCAGTCGTTTTGGTTTCATTTTTTTTATTTGCATTCTTACAATTTTTCTGTTTTTTTTAAGTATTTAGTATTATATTTAGTTTTTAAAAAGAAATATGAATAATTGCTTTTAATAAATGATAACTTTTTTGGAAAAAAGTCCGGGGAGTGCCTCTTTTGTAGCTGGCCCAAGGGAAAGGGTTTCTCAAAAAGATTTTTTGCAAAAAGGGGGTAGTCAACTTTTGTCTCATGAGTAATCTTTCCCTTTAAAAATTTTTTTTTAATTCATTCGATATTTTTTTGTTTAAATTTAAAATTTTTCTTTTAGGAATGTAATGAAAAATCTTCTATTGCCTGACTCCCCACCTTCGACACCATCCATTAACAGTAAATCTCAACAGTAATAGGTGCACAAAGTCCATACGGATAGCATTGCTCACTTAAATAAAAAAAACAAAAGTAAGATGGCAAATTGGCGAAACTCTCAATCACTTAAGGAATCCTCTGTCTTTTTCTACAAAAGAAGTGATGCCAAACAAAAAACCGTAAAAAATATCTACGAATTTAAAAAAATGTAATGAATTACAAATGAACAATTACAATTGAAAAAAGAACAAAATAGTATTTTTACAAGGAAATTTAAGATATAAGAAATAGAAGAAAAAAATTTAAACCAAAAAATTTAGACGAAAAGTTTAATAAGATATAAAAAACTAAAGGTTTACTAAATTATATGAAATAACACAAAAAGTTTTTCCTTTGCCTCTTAAGGAAAAAATGTAGTAAAACACATTTATTATTTTTTTCTACATATAAATTTCGAATTCACTTTTTTTCCTGAAAAGATCTGTCGATAAGAAATTATAAAAAAGACCTTGTCTTTTAAAAAAATGTTAATAAATATTTTAAAATTTAAAAAAATTTATAAAAATTTTTTAAATTTTAAATTTTAATTTTTTTAAAAACAAGTGTGTTGGTTTTTAAAATTTTATTTTAAATTTGATCTAAAATTGATTTTTCATCATTGGGAAAAGGGGTTTAACCCTACGTTTCCAAGGAAAAAAAAAAGCATTAAGTACACTTTTTCAATCCTTCATTTTTTATTTTAACCAAAGTTACAAACTTTTGAACTTTTCCTAAATAAGTTAATTTTTAAATTTATATAATTTTTGTTAATTTATTTTAAAATTTTTTTATTCAATTTTGAAATAATTTTATTTTTTAAAGTTTATTTTATTTTTTTTATTTATTTTTTTCGTTTTTTTGAAAAACACGTGAAAAAGGTCAAGCTCTGCAAGAGGGGAAGCTCCCTTTACTTATTGATTCTTTTAGTTAAAAAAAGGGCCATTTATTTATTGATTTTTTTTAAATTTGGGGAAAAAACTGCTTTATTATCAGTTTTTTTTACATAAAAAGCACTTTTTTTTACTTGCAGTAAACGTAAAAAAACGTTTTAAAAATAAAAACTTATTTTTTGTTAAAAATTACATTTTTTGTTAAATCGATAAAAAATCAAAAAAAATTTTTTTGCTTGCATTATTTTCTCTATTTGTATAAAAAAATGGGCGTATAACAAAAAAAGACGATTTAGGGATAATTTTTAACAAAATTGTTTATTTTGGTCTTACATATTACAAAGAATTTATTTTAAAAATTTAAAATATCAAACTTAATAATTTTTAATTTAAAATGAGCTGAATAAAGATATAAAATCGTAATATTAAATTATTAATAAATAAAAATTTTGTGTAATCTTTTAGGGTTTATAATGTTAAATCTTAAAATATAAGTAATTTTTTTCCAAATTTTTTAAAAAAAAAAACAAAAATATTTGAAAGCATTTTGATAGTTTTGTACTGTTGAATTTGATTTTTTTGCATTTAAATGGGGCGCGCTTATTAAAAAAGTTTGTTGGGGAACTCCCTTTTAGGGCCTGTAAGATGAAGGTGTAGGGGATAAATTTTTTTATAAATTTAATCTAGCTGACCCGCAGGGAAAGACCAACCGCTTTTTACATAATCCAAAAAAATTAATAAATCAAAAGTGAAAAGGGGGAAAACTCTTAGGTTTTATTCTATTTTAAAAATACTTTTTTATTTTGAACAATATTTCTTTGTAAATAAAACTTTTTTCTAAACGGGGGAGCAGAACGTTTTTTTGTGACCGCGCCGAAAAGAGAGGTAAAAAGACATTTTTGAGTGCTCGGAATACAAAAAGTGAATTCTAAATCTATTAGAATACGAAGTAACTAAAAAAAATTATAACAAAGCCGAAAGAAGAAAATTAAAAATTCAAATTTTTGAGGAAGCGATTACAAGATTGGAAAAAAGAATATCTTGTATCTAAGATGAAAGGGGCTATGGACCCGGGTTTTAGTGCAAGATTAAATACAGAACAGAAAGTGATTGGACCATGCAACTTAAGCATGAATATTATTTCTGCAGCATTACAACGAGCACTTGAATTTGTGATGAATTAATACGGCCAAAAAAATCATAGAAAGTTTGATAATGTACCTTTTCAAAATCGCAGCTTTTCGATATGTATACAAACAAAATGGACAAAAAATTAAAAATTACAATTCAAACTCCTTTTTTTACAATTTGGAAGACGACATGAACGAAAGTGCTGGACAGAAATAAACGAATGAAAAAAACCCCTTATTGTGAAAAAACTACCGAATAAAGAGTCGGTTTTGATTGATGGAACGTGAAAGCAATGAACGCACAGTGAATTTTTGAAAAAATAAAATTACGATTGGAAAAAAAAGGACGGACAGTGGTAAAAACTTTTTAGTGTAATTTAAAATTGACAAAAAAAATAATGCCACAGTTCGGAAAAAATGGACATTAGCACGAAATTTCATATGCAAACCAAAAGGAAAGTGGTGGATTTTCCCGGGAAGGAGGTGAGAGACCCCGGGCCACACCGTCGCGAGTCAACAAACCGAGGGGGAGTAGAGGTTTGGTCAAAGGACGGGAAGCAGTTACAGAGGGCGAGGGGAAGGTTTGGGAACGATAAATTAGGGCAAATGATCGAGGTATCCTACAACACCCAAAAACGGCAAAACGGTTCTTCCTGACCCAAATGCAGCAGAATGAATGATAGTTCGAATGATAAAAAAGTGTATAATTTTGGGGCGAAAAAATGATTGGATTTAATATGGGGGTAGACCATATAAATGAAGAACATTTTCGAAGAAGTTGTTTTAAAGAACAAATTAATGTTAAAATTGGGGATGGCGAATATTAAAAGGGACTAAAGTTGGAAAAATTTTAACTTTCTTTGAAGAATGGAAAAAAAGTAAAAAAACAATACCAATGTTTTTAGTGAAAGAAAAGGATAAATCTACTTATTATGCGAAAAAAACAGAAAGAAAAAAATTGTATCAAAGGAAACACTTCAAAATTTTTGAGACGATAAATTTAATTGGGAAAAGCTTTCAAAGTTGTGATTTCAAAATTTAGCCTATCGAAGGAAATGAAATGATTAAAAAAGTTTAAAAGACACAGAAAGAAAAATTACACCGAAAATTAGGTCTGTTAATTTTAATTTTGAAGTAAGTGTCAAAATAATTTTGTTGAGGGGATACCCAAAAAAATGAGCAAATTTTTTAAATGCGGAACATGCTACAGAATAAATGCATAAAATGCCTTTTGAAAAAAATAGATAGGAAGGAAAATTCTTGGGTTTAACATACAATCTAAATGGTCCTCACCCAAACGGGGGATACGGATCAAAATATCTTAACGTTTTTTTTATGATTTCAGTAAAAAACATAATTTACCTTTAAATCAAGAATAAGTTTATGATGCTTATATTCATTAACAAAGTTTAAAATTTAAAATTTGGGGTAAAAATAAAAAGCTAAGGGGTGAAAAGGAAAGAAAATTTAACAATAAAAGTAAATTTATTAGAGAAAAAAGGGGAAATTTTTTTAAGGGCCCTCCCCCGATGTCCCCAGCTGAAGGAACAGCTGAGCGCTCAATGAACTTAAGAATTCTGCTAGATGCTTCTTTCAGATTCAAGTTTTAATATAGCTGGCCCCAAATGTAAAGGCAGCGCTACTTGAAAAATAGAGTAATAAAAAAATAAGTTAATGAAAACCCTATTTAAATTTTTTAAAAGAAAACCAAAAATTAAAAACCTAAAAAGTTGGGAGTAAAATTTTTTAAGGGGGACCCAAAATTAAGCAAATCAAATGGGATGAAAGCGATGTACATATAGTAGGGTTGAAATTTTTGGTTTAGAGTGTTTTAAAAATAATAAATTTTAAACAGACTGTAGAATAATTGAAGATGAAAAAAAATAATTGGGTTTTACGGGGGAAGAGAATCTGATCTATCAAAGAAAAAAGAAAAAAGAAAATATTAAACTGAAAAAATTAAATTGAACCGTAAAGAAGGGGGAAATTACTGTTAAAACTGAAAAAGATTAGAAATTGAAAAAAATTTTAGCAAAACTAAAAAGTCGGGTTGCAAAAAAAGAAAACCCGGAGAATTTACTCTAAATCATTGCATTTATTAAATTTTTGGAGCGAATATCCCAAAAAATTAGGAAACTTTAAAAAAAGGGGGAAAGATTTGACTATGGAAAAAAGCGATGAATCGCGAGATGAATATTTATAAAAAAGAAATTGGGAAATGTAGAAAAACCCATAATAAAAAATTTAGATGTAAAAAGGGGTCTTTACAAAAAAAGTGTAATAAAAAAAAGCTAGATTTGTAGTTGTGGATTTTTACAAAAAGAGATACTGGAAACTTGTCTCCCCCGTAGCAAAAAAAACAACTGAAACTGTTGCATACTGTTTAAAATGGGTTAAAAAAAACACAAATGATGTAGAAAACCCCATTCCTAAATGGGAAAATTAAAACGGAAAAAATAGTTAAACAACCCAAGGACATGAATAGAGTGGAAAAATGTTAATTAAAAAGCATTTTACGATTGCGGAAAATCCCAGAGCATGGTAGGTTTTGACAATACTAACAGATTGGGGTTTTTAGAATGAAAAAAAGACTATTTTTATTTTAAGGTAGGAAAAACGAAAAAATATTTAAATTTTCTTTGTGATGATTACTAATTTTTGGAAAAAAAAATATAAAATTAAAAAAAAACAAAATCAATTATCAAGGGATTTGCAATGAAAATCTGGTGAATAAAAATTTTCTGGGGGATAAAAATTGATTCAATTATAAAAAAGGGGATTTTGAAAAATTAATAGAGAACATAGAAACGTTAGCCAAAGATAAACATTGAAAAAACAAAAATTTTACTCCGGGCAAATTTAAATTTGGGAACCCTCAAATCAGCCCCAAAGGAAGTAAATATAGAAATCAATTTGGGGCATTACTATTGGGGTATTTGGGAAAAAAATGGATATAGCTACAGTGTAAATTATTGAGTCGGTTCACATTGTTACGATGAAAAATCATTTTAAATATCATTAAGAGTTTGAAAATATTTACCCCACTAAGAAAACAAATTAAACCATCAAGAAACCAACAGGTTTTTAATAATGGATTTTTTCGTTGACGTGTTGGGCTGGAGATAGGGAGAAGAAAAACTCGACAGGTTTTTTTTGATAAAATTATTCGGAAATTTATTTTGGAAATCGAAAAAACAAAAAAGGTAAATAAATCGTCTACCTGTTTAGATGTAGCATTACAGAAGCGTAACGAGATAAATTCTTAAAAAATTTTTTGAAGATTTCGATTTTAAATTGAAAAACCAAAAAAATAATAAATATTCAGGGGGAAGCATCTCTAATATAAATTAACAAGAACTCAAATACATTGAATACATTACACTTTTTGTAAAAGATTGTTATAAAATAAGGAATAGATATAGTTTAAAATTTATTCAAGAATAAAGAGCTATTTTTAACGAAAAACCCTTAGGTCGAATAAATTTGAAAATTTCCCTTCAAACATGAGATAAGTTTTAATTTAACTAGTTTTTTATAAAAAAATCTAGGAGACAAGTAAGATGTAATTTTGAAATTCAAAATTTGGGGTGTTTGAATTATAGTAATTTTGCATTTAAAGGTGGCGCGCTTATTTAAAAAAGAGTTCGCGAGACTGCCTTTTTCGGGGTATAAGACTGAGCGTTGAGGGGATAAAATTTTATTAATATATATATTCTGAGCTACCTACGACGGAAGAGCCCAACCGTCGTTATACTAATCCAAAAAAATTAATGAAAACACTAAATGTAAAAGAGGGAAACCATTTGGATTTTTTCTATATTAAAAAACAGTTTTTGTTGAACAAAATTTCTTTGTCAAGAACTTATTTTTCAAAAAGTAATTAAAAAATATCATCATATTTTTAATTGAAAGACACAATTGTACAAGCAGTATGTGATATGTCGACGTTTACAACGACAAAATACGATATTTAAAAAATAAAAAACATAATATTTAAAAAATTAATATTAGAAAATAATAT
>NW_028190684.1:56827-62787 GCF_048542155.1 Nylanderia fulva
ATGCCTTTTATGGCGTCGTCTCCGACGGCTCAGGTCGACAAATACCGACTTCTTACCGTCATTACGGCACCGCCGCTGCCCCATTCTTGGCCTTGCGAGTCTTACGGCAATTAGCCGAGGACGAAGGCTCACATTTCCGCTCGCGGTACCGGTTCTATTACAGCAAACGTACGTCGACGACTGTACTTTCGGCGGCCACGACCTGAAACTGCCAAAAAACACGAGATCATTTAAATTTCGTTGCTATCTCAAGGCTGTTTTCGTTTGCGTAAGTGGGCGAGCATTGCCCTACGCTCCTTAAAGATCCGATCCTTCCGACCATGGACTCGCAAACCAACAAAGATTTGCACGATCACAATTCCATTAAAATTCCGGGAGTTACCGGGAAACCGGAACACGATATCTTCACCTTTCAAGTTTCGAATTTAATAACAGTCGCGAAAACAAAGCGGGGAAATATTATCATCATCGCGCAACTTTTCGACCCACCGGGTGGGTAGCTTCCCTTTTACCGTAACCGCGAAATTTTCCTGCAGCATCTCTGGTTGACGAATTCTGATTGGGATGACGACTTCCCGCCGAGATGTTGCGCGAATGGAAACATTTCAATTGACGTTCCCCTCTCCTTGAGCATTTTAACTATTCCGCCTGGACGCAGTATCATCCGAACAACAGAATTGAATTAAAAAAACCCGGTTTCGCAGACGCCTCCACGCGAGCGTATGCGGCAGCGCTTTAACCTCCGTGTCATTGGGGGCGACGTTGCATTACCAATACTCTGATCTCGCTAAGTCTAAAGTCGCGCCGCTCAAACCATTACGCGTCCCGCTTTTGGAGCTTTGCGCTGCGCTCCTACTACCCACAACTCATAGATTTCGCTCGTTCTGCTCTTCACCTTCCCGATATCGATTATTGGTGTTGGAGCGATTCCAGGGGTCCCCTCGCTTGGATACGTCAAAGTCCCTCGCGGGGAAGACGTTTGTCGCAAATAGAGTCTAAAAAATGCAACAGCTTCTTCCCAATGGAAAATGGAATCACGTGCCCACGCACGAAAACCCCGCAGTTTGGGCGCATCTCGCGGTACCGACCCTGCCTCTCTTATTAATCACCAACTTTGGTGGCAGGGCCCCACCATGGTTACACATTCGTCCGATCAATGGCCAGTCATATCCGAACACCCGGCAACGCATAGTGATTACGCGATTCAAAAGCTTGCGCGACATGCTCGGTAAACCATTGGGAGCTTTGAATCCCGATTTTCCTCGTGGCCGAAATTACTGCGCGTCACCGCGTATATCCTTCGTTTCGTTCGCAACGCTCGTACCCAGACGAAACAACAATGCGTAGCCTCTGCACTTCGCACCCCGCCATGCTCTCTCCGGTCCGATGAGCTGGTAGGCTCCAGCTCATAAATTTTGGGATTCGACGGATTCACTCAATCCTATTTGCTTGACGACATAGCTCGCCTAAAACAACTACGTTGCGTCTCAAAAACTGTCCATTAGCTTCCTTTCTCCTTACATGCAGAGACAGCTTGTTACGCGTTCGAGGCCGATTAAAGCACGCAAGCCTGCAGATGACGCTAAACATCCGCTAATTTTAAAATCACATCCATTGGTCCACCCTCCCTTATCAAACAGATTCATGTTGCGGCCCTACACCGCCGGTCCGCAACTCACACTCACGCTCCTGTCGACAACAGTATTGGCTTAATTCGCGCTCGCGCCACTGTGCGTACCGTCACTCTACCAATGTATTGTGTCGCACACGGGATGAAATGCACGCGTGCCCCGAACAGCTTATGGGCGACCTGCCCGGATTTCCGCGTGAACCCGACTTCACGCGCCTTTAATCATACCGGCGTCGATTACCGCGGGTCCGTTACTAGTGCGTACGACTAAAGGTTCGTGGTCATAAAGCCCAGAAAATTTCCAATATTTTGGGAAGATGAACTATTACATTCATAATTAATTCTGTATTTAATCAAATATTTTTATATTTCTTATTCAATTCGTGGTAAAATCGAGATATTTTGTAGATATAACGGTAATTATTTATATTTCTGTTGCGATATAAAGGAGGCGCACGGCGTCGCTCAATTCAAAATATTGTTGATCGACTGTGGCTTGTACACCTCGTGAAGGCTCGCTCCGAAGAAGTGATTACGCACGAACATTTTTACTTGTATTGCCTATCGATAGCACGTTCGCAAGTCTGATTCCGTTTGGGGAGCGTTTCCGAGTTTTGGGTCACGGAACCCCTCTTTCCCTCGGATCGGATGTTTGTTTCGGCAAAATCGGAGCGACGAAAAATGGGAGTAAATAAATGTACACGTGCAGCGTGACTCTTATCCATGGGAGGGTGACCAAGTCATAATGTTTTTCGTGTGCGGTTCGAACGATCAAACCTTTCCGTTGTATACGAGCGTTAATTTATAAGAGTCTATTGATTATACAAATTTATATATGCGTAAACATACCGTCCGCCTCGAAGGGTGATTGACCATTCGATATGAATACAAATTTGCGGTAAATGAAATTTAACTAATTTAAACAATATTAAATCGACATTAAAATCAATGCCGCCGCCATGGCGGAAGATTTCCTATATTGTTTATGTCGACCGAAGAAACAAGTTTTTGTAATGGGGCCTTGAACTGGGATTCAGCCTTTTTTAACATAAGATTTCGAACGAGCCGTCGCCCCTTTGGTGGCTTTAACTTACCCAACCTTCCATCGACTTGGAGGGGCAAGTGGATCGCCGAAGTAAGACAATCTACGGGTGGCTAGAGTTTGTACGGAAACCGGCCATTTAGGGCTTGTTGTAAGGTTTCAATACGTACTTTCCACCTTTCCAACGCGTTCGTTTAATTGTCCCACTTTGCCAGCAAATAAACTTTTTCGCGAGTTCGATTAACTGGGCTCCGGGGACGAGCTTAAGGAGCCCGAAAAAAAAAGACCCGGAGTCAACGGTAAAAATCGTCAAAAAAGCGTCGGCCCGGGAAACAAGGGGACAAAATTTAAAAAAAAGTTCGATACGGAAAGTAATTGGTTTCTCCAAAACGTTAATGTGCTTTCCCAAATGCGCGTTTAATTGATTTTTTCACAAGCGTACGGCACCTCCCATAGGCCTCCAAAATGCGGCCAGCGGAGGTATAAATCCCAGCAGTATTTCTGAGCTAGTATTTTGAAATGCGGGATCACGCGGGGCTGCATGGAAGGAGCCGAAACTTTTTAGGGCACCTTGAAACTTTGTACCGTATCGAGTACTTGCTGCAATGCCACGCGTGGGGTAAAAGTGAAGGGCGGAACACGCGAGTAAAATCCGATATGCGTCTAGGTGCTGTTTTCGTGGTCATGCATAAAAATTTGGCGAGGTAAGCTTTTTGGGCTTTATACCACGCCCTTTTAGTCTACCACTATAACGGACCCCGAAATCGACGCCGTATGAAAAAAGGGCCGTGAAGTGGGGTTTACGCGAAATCCGGCAGGTCGCCCATAACTTTCGGCCGCGTGCATTCTCCCGTGTGCACCAATACATTGGTAGAGGGCGGTACGCACAGTGGCGCGAGCGCGAATTAGCCAAAACTGTTGTCGCAGGAGCGTGAGTGTGAGTTTGCGGACCGGCGTGTAGGGCCGCAACATGAAACTGTTTGATAAGGAGGTGGACCAATAATGTGATTTTAAAAATTTGCGGATGTTTAGCGCATCTGACAGGCTTGCGTGCTTTAATCGGCCTCGAACGCGTAACAAGCGTCTCTGTCTATGTAAGCAATAATCTTACCTCAAGATTTTTATGCACAAAATGATGAATACCAATCGAAGTTAAATGCCTATCTTTGTTTTCCCTTTAAACTAACAACTTTTGTCTGAAATTTCCTATATACTTTCGAGATTTTAATAAGTACAAAAATTAGTACTTATGAATAGGTAATGTCTGTACAAACAAGATTTATAAATACAGGATTTACTTACAGATTAAACAAGAATTTTTAAGAGGCATTGATGATTTATTGATAATAAAACTTCCTACGACATTTAAATAAACTTGTTAAATATGCAAGACGAAAAAAATGTTTCAAACAACACCATAGGGATGTGAAGAAAGGCAGATGATGCTGATATTCATTCGACCTTGCAGAGATCTTGAAAATTACATCTGTTCATTTTTCTTTTGTATAGTACTTGTAATTCACGTAATCACATTGACACGTCAAAATAGTATTTATTTATTATTATTGTAAATAAATCATCATTGCAGTAGACCTAAAATTCTTAAAATTAAAAATCATAATCGAAAATTTGAAGTAAATCTAATTTTTTTTAT
This sequence comes from Nylanderia fulva, assembly GCF_048542155.1. Classification (NCBI taxonomy): domain Eukaryota; kingdom Metazoa; phylum Arthropoda; class Insecta; order Hymenoptera; family Formicidae; genus Nylanderia; species Nylanderia fulva. Next base: position 61,154 of record NW_028190684.1, read on the forward strand.
AAATAGAAATATTCTATTTTTTTTTAATTTATCGATTCTTCACTATATATTTGATTCAATAATCTTACCTCAAGATTTTTATGCACAAAATGATGAATACCAATCGAAGTTAAATGCCTATCTTTGTTTTCCCTTTAAACTAAACAACTTTTGTCTGAAATTTTCCTATATACTTTCGAGATATTTAATAAGTACAAATTTACTTATGAAATAGGTATTTCTGTACAAACAAGATTTATAAATACAGGATTTACTTACAGATTAAAACAGAATTTTTAAGAGGCATTGATGATTTATTGATAATAAAACTTCCTACGACATTTAAATAAACTTGTTAAATATGCAAGACGAAACAATGTTTCAAACAAACACCATAGGATTTGAAGAAAGACAGATTGATGGCTGATATTCATTTGACCTTGCAGAAGATCTTTGAAATTTCCCTGTTAACGTTAACCCACTAAACATGAAATATACATGCAATGTTTCAAATTGTTTCATTTAGATTTCAAATGATACATTTTCCGTATTTGTTTTTGATATAATTTCATAAATGTTACAATTGAAATATTTCATCATAGTATATTATAAAATATTTCAAATGAAATATCTCAATGATATATATTTAAACATTCAAAGTTATCGTTTTAGGTATATTTACAAAACTAATTAGTAAATAAATATTTATGTACACGATTAGATAATCGCTTACATAATTTGGAAAATGGCAATCACGTATTACATTCAAATGTGTTTATTTATTATAAATAAATTATTAGAGAGAAATATTGAAAAATATTGAATAACATAATTAGAATACGTTGTATATAAATATTTATATAAATGGTCTTGTTTTAAAATTGTATTATTATTTAAATGCTTAGAATGTATATATTTTGTTATTATATATTTATTTATATATTTATATTTTTTTTATATTGAAAAGATTCATTTTTCTTTTTCCTTTTTTTAAATTAATAAATTTTATTAAATATTTGTTTGCCAATTAAACAAAAATGTAATCGTACACCAGCAATTACTTTTCAAAATATTATTTTTCTTGTGTGTGAATAGTTTCATATAATATCTGGATTGCAAATATATATTGTTAATAATAATAGTTTTGTTGCATATCTATTATGCATATAATTTGGAAATAATATAATTTAATAATTAAAAATTGCAAACAGAATAATATATTCACATATTTATATTTATTATATTATATCTGCACATATTCATATTGATGAGATAATTGTTTATTATATAAAATCATGTGCGTGATAATTAAATATTTTCTATGCAATCAAATTAATAAGGAATATAATGATTTAACATGATTATATTCTAAATCTGTTGGTGAAAACGTTACGTGCAACAAATATATACAATTTAAGTTATTAAAATTTTATTATTTTTGTAAAATATCATTGACTTTGTAGAATACTTGAAAATATTACAATTCTATTTCTTAATAATAAATTAATTAAATTTAATAAAGGAAATAAAACATTTTATCGTGTTCTGATATTGGACTTATTAACCATAGCGTGTAATTAAATATTATAGGTCTACGCTTATTGTGATAAAGCTCTTTGATTGTTAATTGACTGAAATATAACCTAAGAGCTTTG
>NW_028190685.1:0-62766 GCF_048542155.1 Nylanderia fulva
GCCTTTGTTGCGTTTAAAAAATGAAAAGGGTTTTTCTTTCCCGGGGCGGAAATTGTCCGGGGAATTTTTTCCGCGGGGGGCCTCAGGGCGGCCCTGGAAAAAAGGCGTTTACTTTTTAATACTCCTCGCACTGGAACTGGAGTTGCTATGGGTTTCGTTTTCCGAGTCGTTGTCCTCGCTGGAACTAGGGGCAGTTTTTTTCCTCGTTTTCGAATTATCGGGTCGGTGAGGGACGCTGTTCGCCGAAATCCGCTTGTTTGTGTTTCGGGATTTTTTTTTGGGGCCCTCTTTTCTTTTTGGCGGTGAAAGAGATTCATGGAGTCGGACTTTTGTTTTGTGAGAGGGGGAGGCCCTTTCATTTGGGCATGGGGATCTGGGGTAGGTTTTCGCGAGGGGTCTGCTTTGGGCGTTTATTTTTTCCTGTTTGTATAATCCTCTACCTTTTCTAATTTTTTAGACGCCATGGGACAAGAGGGAAAAATGGATCTTTTACTTAGCCACCCCAAAGTTTTTTGATCCGTGACCATTTAAACTTCTTACCGTATATGAAAGGCCTGAAGAAATTTACCGTAAACTTTTTGCTAAAGTTCCTTTTCTATACTTTTTAATAAAAAATTTATCGCCGACGGACGTAAAAATTTTTGGATCGGTAAGTATATAGTAAATTTAAATTATATTTAAAATATTTCTAATTAAAATTTTTTTTTTTTTTTTATTTTTTTTTTACAATGCCTACATTATTTCTTTTCTGAGGACCAGTTGCAGGCGCAAGGGAAAATTGCGGGAACTGAAACGCCCTGCCAAACCTTTCCGAGCGACAAGGAAAAGTGGCTCACTTCGACAACTACCAGGAAGGGGGCTCCTTTGTGTACGCCACCTCGAGTGTTTTTAGCAAAGCCCAAGGTCCCAAAAACCAACACCATAAGTGTTCAGCATCGAAAATACTTGTACAGTTTCGTACGCGTTCGTTGTCCGCGTACAATTCCCGCCGTATGTCGATTCGTCGCAGGGTTCGCCAAACCTAAAAATTTAAAATCCCGTAAAAAATTTTAAAACCCCAATTCCCCTGGAAAATTTTAACGCCTACGAGGGGTTAAAATTTCGCCCCGCACGCATTGTCAATTTGTGAGAAACCCTTTTTGACGAAGACGATACCCGGTCCGAAATCTTTTCCACCTCCCCCGGGCGGTACGGGGGCCCCGCGCATTAAAATTGTAATTTAAAATTACAAAAAAATCTTTTGTACCCTATGTTTTAACATCTGCCCGGGCTACGACCACTTTTATTATCGGGACTAGCCACAGCTTCAAAGGGGGAAATCAATTACTCCCGATAACAAAGGAAAAAAAAATTTCATTCTCAAAGACTTTAAATTTTGACAAAAAATAATAATTCGAAAATTATAAAAAATTAGGGGGGGTTTTAAATTTCGAAAAGTTTCTCCGCAGTCTCGAAAATGCGTCATTTTTGGATAAAAAAAAACAAAAAATTTTACTTCGGAATAAATTTTTAAACTAGTAAAAAATTAAATTTATTGACACGGAAGGGCGTCTTCCGTACGAATCATGACTGCGTGGAAATTAAAAGACCCGTTTACCCCCCGCGCGACTCTTTTTACAGTTCCCCTTAACCGGGACCGTACCGAGATGATTACGCGCACCCGGGACCGTCTGGAGCCGTTTTCTTCTTTGAACCTAGCAAATTTAACATTTATTTTTAAAAAATTGATGTCTTTTTATTGGCCGAAATTTAAATTTTCGCGATAGTTTATAAAAATTTGGGACTCGATTCCGCGTATTTTATACTCCCCCCCGGAAAACTGAACGCCATTTAAAACCCAAATATAAATTTGAATTATTAAACAGACATTGACAGGAAATTTTTTGTCAAACGGGGTATCGCGGCGGCCTTATCTTTTTCAGGCCGATACCACAGGCTAAAAACAAGTACAGCAATCGTACACCCATCGAAACCCAAATCGTACCTCTGTTTTTTCGTTAAAAAATTTGAGGGTGGGCAATGTGTAAACCATTGCCGTGCCGATTTTCGGTGGGTCGACGATATATCGAATTTTGACGTACATCTATCGCTTCGTTTCGCCTATAGGCTATGTTTCTCAAATAGATTTAAGATCCGCGGCATTTCATGACCCACATTGACCTACCTTTTTCCCCGACGCGCGAAAAGCCCCCGGGCAAGGGGAGTATAAACCCTCGCAACGTTTTAAACGATAGAGTGCACTAAATACACATCGTTCTACAGCAGGCACGCGCCACGGGCTACGCATAACAAAAAATATCGCATACTACAATTCCCAGTCACGGGGCTTCAAAAATACATCGAACTAAACCACAGTTTAGAAAAACGAGCAAAAAACGTTTTTAAAAAAAATTTATAAATTGATAATAATGCGGTTTTTTGGCAAACGATGAAAATTGCGAAATTTTAGGGGATGTAAAATTATTAAAAAAAGGGACGGAGGGTAGGTGCGGGGAAAGATGCTAAACCCAAAATTATCAAGTATCTTTTTTCGAAAATTTAGTTCCCATGATTAGCAAACTCGAATTTTAAATCTCAAACCTCTACGTCGGCGTGCATACTCGCGTAAAAAATTATGTCTTTATAAATTTTCCCAACCAAAAACATGCCCCACCGCTCACGTGACAATTGTAGAGTATTTAAACCGACACAGATTTTTTAATATAAAAATTAAATGTCAGGATGTCTATGAAAATTTAAACGCGATTCGCTCGTTCGAACCAGCACTACCCGCGAATAATGCGTAGGGTAACCCTCGCGAATAAAAGGCCGGGGGTCTGATGAAAGAGAATACGGCGCAAAATGACCGAATTCGTCGGGCTTAGAGAAAAAAAAATGTATGCTTTGCGGTGGATGGAAAAAAAGGACACAAAGGCCAAAAGGTAAAAAGTACGTCTAGCGCATAAACATTCGACATTATACCGTTTCCCTTAATGCGAATTGAAATGCGCTCAGCAGTCATGCATGGGAAAATTTTGCAAAAATGTTACATCAGCGAAAAAAAAATTGCCTAAGTCCACGATAAAAAACGTATGTCGACCTAGTGACCGACCCTTGCTGTGGGGACTTATAAAATCCGTTTAAATTATATTTATTATATTTATTATATTTATTATTTGTGGGGATGTTTAAATGAAATATATTTTTTTTAATAAAAAATCTTGGGGTTGCCATTAAAAATTAAAAAAACCACCCCAATTTTTAAAGTCGACAGACGGCAATTTTATTATAAAAATTATTTAAAAAAAACCCAACGTTTCGGCTGTCATTCCCTTTTTTTTTAAAAAATCTTAAAAAAGTTCAATCAAATAATTATAATAAATCAAATAATTAAGCAAATTTAACACTTTTCGAAGTATTATGGGGTTGGGAATCCATTGAAAAAAATAATTCCCCAATGGATTGTAAATATCAAATCGTCGCGTTCCGGTTCGGTTGTTTTTTTCCATTTTGGGTGATAATTTTGGCGTCCCTTTTGTAAAGTAATAAAATGATGGAAAATTTCTGCTTTGAAAAAATAAAAATATTGAATTTCTAGGAAGTTTCCCTGAAACCTGGATATTTAGATTTTGATAGCGATTCGGTACACAATTTTTTGAGTAAAAAAAAACATGTAGTTAAAAAAATCGAAAATTTACATTTGTAAGAAACCCCGACGCTAAAATTTTTTTTGAATCTAAAAAAATATTTTTGCCAAAAGCTGAAAAAGGTCTGGTTAGTACTGAGGGCCGGACGCTACGTTAAAAATGATTTTTTTTAAAAGACATCTACGTATAGATCATTAAATGGGACTCCGCAAATCACTGAGCCGGGGGTTGCTAATTTTTTTAAAAATCTTGGGTTGATAATAAATTATAGACAAAACCTACAAAATTGAGGTGAAAAGAAGGGTAATTTGCCTCGGGCGTATGGTTTACCAAAATCAAAAAGGTGGGTTACCCTCTCCGCGTCAAAATTTCAACTTAGGAAGTCCTTTTTACAACAAGCCCCCCTTTTTTTGAGTGAGATACTACAAAATGCAGTCAAAAACCCCCGATCTCATTAAAGGAAAGTGGGCCCTTTGTGAGATTATTAAAGACAAAAACATCGACGACAGCCATGTTATGATTTCGTTGGACTGATTTTTCATTTTTTACAAACACCCCTTGGGAAATTAATTAAAATTGATAAAACCGGGGGATACATCTCAAAATTTACTTGTTTAGCTTGCGCAGTTTTTCACGCCATTGCCCGGGTTAAGCGCTAAACGAGCTTTGTTTTTGAGGGAAAATTTTACAAACGGTTTTTTTCGGTTCTCCAGGGGGTCCCTTGTCTCCGATCTTTCGACATGTTAGGGACGTTGGAAATCATACTTTTTTAAATTGGATTTCGAACCCATTGTTATTTAGGTACTCGTGATATTTTTTCAATTATTCCAAAAGGGAAAAAATTGAGGATTGTTTCGTGTTAAAGGGTTTCCACACTCGATTAATTTTCGTTCGAACTAAAAAAATTTGTTCTCTGATTTTTTGGAACGAACGTTAAAACGTTGGGTGGTAGATTGACGACAAATTTGGGTACCAAAAGCCTTTTTTCAGGCCGCTTTTTAAATTTTTCTGTCAATCTCCTAGAGATAAAAAATTAGCGTGATTACAGCCTAGTTGTGGGGCTATTTTACTCGCTGCCCTATTTTTCATGAAAAAATATTAATTTAATAAAAAGAATCCTTATTAATATTGTTACCCTTTTAAAAATTATTAAAAAAACATCAAAAAAAATTTTCGAGCGTTTAAAATTTTTGGCAGTAATCTTAACTCCCCCAAATCGAAATAAATTTGATACGCAAAATTGCATTGTGTTACCTTACATTAAAATCTTAGCGAAATTTACGCTTGCTCATAAAGTGGAATTGATTTTTGTATACGCCCCCAAAAAAATTGGCACTTTGATAAAAGAGGAAAAGATGGGATCAAAAACTTAAAAGAACTGATGTTGTTTATAAATTGTTTGTGCAATTGCGATTGGGGGCTTATATGGACAGACGAGACTTTAGAAACGCGCATTAAAGAACAAGAATAACAAAAAAAAAGACAAGACATTGCATTCTTTCTTAGTTAAAAAATGGGCTTGAAAACGATCATATTCCGTTGGGATTCTCCGGTGATTCTGCTGAGGAAAAACAGAAAAGAAAAAGAAATTGCAAAATTTTTTACAAAAAAACAAGGAAAAAGTTTTAAATTTTACAAAAAGTGGGAATTTCAGGGGGATTATGATCGGGGTTCTTGACTTATTTAAGTCGTTTTTTTTTTTTTACTTTTAATTTTATTTTTATTTTTTATACCCACCTATTTTTTTTATTTTTTTTATTTGACTTTTTTATGACATTTAAATTCAAAAAACCCCATTTATTTCGTCTTTTCTTCTTAAGCTTAGTGATAAGATTCTTGTAAACATTAACCTATTTAATTGTGCTTACTTCTGTGTCTTACATTTTTCTCAAAACACTTAACATTTGGGTATTTTTGCTGAATTTTGATTTACTGTTTTAAATTTGGTAAAAAACACATTTTTGATTTAAATGTATAATTTAAATTGTTTGCGAAAAAGTGTTTTAAAATTTAAAATTTATTTTGATTGAATTTTTTAAAAAAAATTGTTTTTAAAAGGGCTGCATGACACCGAAACTTTGTTGTTGTTTTTCAAATAATTATTTATAATAAATATTCCCAGTCTGGTCGACTTTAAACATTGGGGGTTTTTTTTATTTTTGTTATATTTTTATATAGGGTATAATATATATTATGTTATAAAATATTGAAAAAAATACTTTAAAATCATTGGTTTTTTTACCAAAGTTGTGCGAACTTTCGAATCCCACCATTTCACGAAAACCTCGTCCCCCCCTCCGCGCAGTATTTTTCCCAGGTACACATCCGACAATTTGCGCATGCAGCTCGTGCTCGTAAAACGCTCCAGCGATAGATGTTTTGCGATAATCCTCGAGTGATATTTTAGGGGATTAGTAGCTGCACTTTAAAAATCTTAAAAACCTCATTGTCCAATTTTGGCGTGTACCCCTTTTTCTCGAAAAGTTGTTTGTACTTCTGACCGTATTTGATCACCACTTTAATTTTGGGGGGGCCCCCGAAATCTTTACACTTGTACACGGAGCCAAGATCTTTCGGCGATCGGGGGGGTAACGCGGGGGGCGCATCCCAAATTTTTCGATGCTTGCTCCGTTTAATCTGTACAGACGGGGGCAGCTGTCGAACCACTTGTAAGTGCCATTCCGAAAACATCTCCAATGTCTTTTTTTTAAAGCGTACTTGAATCGTTCGACGACCGACGCCTTCAATATCGATATGTGAATAGGGATTAATGTCATGTCTTCGCTGTCTTTTCCATCGGCGTTGTAAATTCTTTCCTTTATGGGTTTGCATTTTTTCGGCACCTCTTCTATCCCGAATTATCTCAGCGATTGCTCGCTATCTCGCTTCCCCCCCTTTCCCTTTTTGGGTGTACACCCCCCGCATTTTGCTCAACACATCGATGACGTGAGTAGTATGGAACCCTCGTTAAACGGGAGTATGGACCATCTCACAAGTCGGCTTCCCCACAATCATCGTATCCTCCACTATACATTTTTCGGGGGAAATTTTTTTTCCGTGACGCGGCAACCTTTTACCACTGCCGTCTCCCCCAACTATTTCTGTTTTTTTTTTTCCCACCCATTCTTCTCGTTTTTTTGGGGGTTCTTCGGGGTTCGGCCCGTTTTTGGGGTTTTTTTTCAGGTTCTTTTGCTTTCGTCCCTCTTCTTTGGGGTTCTTTCGGGTTCGGCCTCGTTGTTTGGGGTTTTTGGGGTTCTTTGGGGTTCGTGCCTTGTTTTTTTGGGGTTTTTTGGGGTTCGTTGTTTGGGGTTTTTTTCGGTTAAATTCTCGTTGTTTCGGGTTTCTTTCGGTTCGCGCCTCGTTCTTTTGCGTTTTTTTGGGGTTCGTTTTTCGGGTTTAAAATTTCTCGTTTTTTTGGGTTAAAATTTCTCGTTGTTTCGGGTTGGGCCTTGTTTTTTTGGGTTTTTTTGGGTTTTAAAATTCTCGTTCCTTGGGGTTTTCTTTCAGGTTCGTGCCTTTTGTTTCGGTTAAATTTTCGTTGTTTGGGGTTTTCTTTCACTTCGTACCACTTGTTTCGGGTTCTTTCAGTTGTTCCCATCCTTCCCTTCAAAATCTTCCTGCTCGATCACGCCTCCCCAATCTTTTTCGATACTTTTGTAGCCCCCTTGGCCCGTTCGCAGCCGCCCCTGACCTGTTCGCAACCCTTCGGTTGTTGATAGCCTTTTATGAAACCCTTTAAGACTTGTTCGTACCTCGTTCGCACCCTGTTTGACATGCGAACCTCGACGTAGCGGCGCGTTCACCACCGTTTCCAGGTCGTCCCCTGCTGTTTCCGGGTCGTTCCTGCTGCTTCCAGGGGGGTCACTGATGCCACTCATTTTTGTTTGGTGCACGTGATAACCCTTTCGTAGCTTTTCCAAAAATTTTTTGAAAACCACTCAGAATCCTTCTAGACTTTCCACTGTTTTTGATAGACGTTTTCTACCCCAACCGCTCATTGATGTCTGGGTATGTTTGGCGCACGCAGAACTCTTTTATCGCAGTTTCCAACGCTCGTACATCCTTCTCTAACGCAGCCAGCTTCTCACTGACCTTTCTGTTGGATCATCAATGTTTAAAACCTCTTTCCCGGACAATTTTTTGCGACATCGGTATCCGCCTCAGGTTGCGCTCACGCGAAAACTTGCGCGATCCCCCCGTCATAAACATAGCGCGCGATGCAAAGGGGTTTTTTTTCGCCGCATTTTTTTTAACAAACATCGATTTTCGTTTGTGCCAGGGTTTTTATCTTTCTCCTCTCGAATAATCCATTTATTGATAGACTTTTTTTTTTCAAAGCTTTTTTAAAGTGTCCCCCACGATGAACTGATAGATTTCGGGAAACCCTTTTTTAATTTATAATAATGCCCCCTTCCGCATTCCCCCGAAAATCGAAGATCTCGTTGTCAGCGGTTGTTGCCACTTGGGGCGAAGCTCGAGCAATCGTAGGGGATCCCTAGCTCGTTGGGGGGGTCCCATGCACGTAATCAATCTTTTTGTTGGGGTTTAACGTCATGCGCGAGCTTCCCAGCCAGATTTGATTTTGTCCGATTCCCCCCGGTCAACGGTCGATTAATATTTTTACTTGTCCCCCCGCTACCTTTACCGGCCTTCACATCAAATTTGGTTTAGCGCATTTGCGCCAATAATATATTTTTTTTTTTTGCAAATCATCCCCGGTAATCATTTTTTTTCTTGAAGATCAACTCGACAATCCGGGCTTCCAAAACCGCGTGTCCCCCTATATTAAATTTTTCATCTTTGTCATCGCGAACGCTTGTTTTCAATGCGCATTTTTATTTTCGCCGAAAGAACCCGTATACATTATCAATTTTTTTTCTTTTCATCAGCACCAGGGGAAAGGGCCCTATCTTTTGTCCTAATGGGGCCCCCCAACCTTTTGCCATTTGTCACCCTTTCCACGATCTTACCCTGTCGAAGGGATTTTCGGGGGGGTTCGCGTGGTTCCGAAAACATTTTCGTCTACGAGTGTTTTGGGTATCACAGGTTGCGTTTTTCGGGGTAGATGTTTTCGCAAAGAAACGTCCAAAGGCTTCAAAATCATATTTTCTCTTTTTCAATGTCTCCTCCCCTCCTCTTTATACGCTGATGGTTTTTTTGTTTTCTCTTTTTTGGTCTTCCCCCATACCCTGTTTCGATCTTCACACCGTCGTCGTCGTCGTCGGTTTTAGGCTCGTTTTTCATCGAAATTGTCCGTTTTCGCCCAAACTTTTTTTGGGCTCGATAATGGTTTAAATTGAGTCTTGACGGCGAATCATCACGTCTTTCCGTCTCGGGCGCGGGTTTCTTGCGGTCGATTCGGCCCTCTTCGCAATCTTTTTTGGAAACCTTTTCACGCTCGGAGTATCATCAACCTGTCGGAGCCTCTCCTAGGTTTCTCTCACCGGGAGGATTTTGGCGACGACTAAGGGTCTGCGGGATCGCGAACTCGTTAAAAACCTTTTTTGTACGCCCTTCGAAACGAGCTGGTCCTTGTCTATCATAGAAAACCATACTTTTTTTTTTGCCAACTGTACGACAAATTTTCGAATCCTCATAAAAAATTTTCGGGATTCCGTGATCGTCATAAGGGCTAAGATTGAAAAGGATGTCAAGAAAATGGGCACAGGTGTTTAAAATCTGCATAAAACCCCCGGGGCGAGCTTCATATTCCCGGCTATCAATTTTGCGGCCCGGGAACTCGTTTGGAAAGCGCTGCATCACTTGTGGTGCACGCTGTGTCCACCTTCCAGTTTCTTAGTTACTGGCCAACCTTCGCTGACGGGTAAGTCTATTCACTGTCCCCTTTCCGTCGAATACGTATTGGGTTATTTGGCTTATTCATTTCAGAGGTTGTGCGACAGGATGAATTCTTTCCACTCCCTTCCCTCTCTCGTCTGTGGTGTCGGAGAACCACCAGTCCACCTGGCATTTGCGTCCATGGTTCTATAAATTGCACCCGGAGAGTTTTTGTAGGATTTTGTCTAGGTCATCTAAAAAACGGTTTATTTCTAAAAGAATTGGCAATACATGTTAATAATGTAAACTGTTCCTGTCCCCCCGCAAGCCTGGAAAGCACATGATATGTTCGTTTTCCCTACTTGTGTTTTGGAAGACGCCATTTTTCCCTTCTCTTACCACCGCGGGCGACCCATGCGTCTTTTTTGTCAGGTTGAATGATCCTTAAGCCCGGGCAGAATATCCTCTTACTCTCCCCTTAAGAGAAAGGTTTCCTGTATACAGAGGATGTCAAAGTTTTGTTCGTTAAATATTAGTTCCGGTTTACTGCTGCTGCTCGCGATCTTTGCGCATTTATATGGGCTATTTTTATTCCCATTACGCCGGTCTGAAGACCCCACTTGGTGGCAGCGAATAGGAGAACATATCAGCATAAGCGATGCTGTTTATACGATGCTCTCCCAGCTGTATCCGACGTGGGCAGGTATCGATCTCATGATCTCATCCACCACCGGGCAAAAAGCACCGGTGACAGTGGATCCCCCCCGCCTGACGCCTCTCCCGCTTTAGAGAGCTCTGACCTGACCCGCCACTTAAAAACCCACCGTGCTGCTGTTCGCATAATGCGCCCGATATAATCGATAAGGCCTTGAGGCAAGCCCACCAGCCAAGGAATTAGTGATCGCCCCATGGCTGACACTATCAAAGGCCTTTGCGAAGCCCCAGCGAAGAAACCCGTGTATTTCTCGACGACGGGACCTGGCGTCCATTAGCAGAGGACGCAAGGACGGCGACATTTTCGCCGCCCCCATCGCGAACAGCGCTGCCGAAATCTACAAGCTTGACTCGCGAAGCCTCTGGGCCAAGATTTTATGCAGATGCCTCACAGCCCGGGGGGTAATGGAATCGGACGGAAATCGCCCGGGAAGAGCACACTCACCCCTCTTGGGTATGAACACCGTCCACTCACCACATGGATACTGGGAATCCTCCGCAATGCAGCACGATGTTGAAGAGGAAGCTTTGATGGCGCTGGGGATCGCTCTCCATAAGCGTACCTAATGCCGTCCAATCCGGGAGCCGAGTTGAGGGCAAGTTGATGGCTGCCACCCCCTCGCAGGAGTCGGTGCCCACTTGCCACCCACTCACGCTTTGATGGAACTCGCGGAGGCCGGAGGGGACAGGCACGGAACCTGCGCAACAAACGGGGCCCCAATGCGCAGACATACGCTGCACATCGGAAAACCCCGCTTGCATGGTCGGGCCCCCTCCAAGATCTCCTTGGCCACACCGACATGTTCGAGCGGAAGAGGGGCTGCACGCGCGCATACTCCGCCCCTCGTCGCCTTTCTTGCCCGATTTTGGGACAAACGAGCATAGGCGTTCGCAAAAGAGAAAAGTCGGAGGGAATACGCCATGATCCACGGGCCCCGGCATCAAACTCCGCTGGCTCCTCCACACTCCTAACCCAATCTGAGTCAGGGGCGCGGGAACTCCATCCCTGGATGGCTTCCACGACTGGGACTAATCTCGAATAGCGCCGGCAAATGTGCCATACCATCGCCCCACCGGGGAAGATGGTGAAAGCGGAGGCGAGCCTGGTGACCCACGCGGAAGATGGCTGACGCTTGAGGGGAGGCCGAAGGACTGGATCCACCAGCGGAAAGAAAAGAAACTATCTCCCGACGTGGCGGACAGATCCTCCAGAGGCGGCGGCAACAAGGCTGTCGGTACCCACCGTTTTTCCGCATACCCCTTGATAGCATCAAGGGAGCGGTTCGAAACAACGGTGAGCAGATGTGGTTGATAAACCGAACGCCTCGATAAACCGCCAAGGCCTCTTCCCTCGCCATCATATGCGCTGTTCTTCAGCGCTCCACTGGCCGCTTCACCCTCTCGACGTATATTTCCTCGTTGTATATGGCCTCGTGCGCCCGACGGCGATGAAGACCGAGTCCGTTCTTGGTGCTGAACGCGCGATTGCAATGAGGGCACGGGTACGGCAAGGCATGCGGGGACTCAGGGGCAGGGACAGCCGAGGGCGGTTGTCGGACGACGAAGCCGCAGCGGGAAGGCTGTCGCGAAGGACCAGGGCTGGGTTCAGGAGAGGAGGACGAATGCACGACAGGGACCGGCGGCCCGAGGCTGCCGCCGGAGAGAATATCCTTTTTTCCTTTGAATTGCCTGTCGTATGTCGGCTCGAGGGGCTGGCAACCCCACGAACCCAAGCGAGGCGCAAGCGCCCCGCCAAGCCAGAGCCCCGTTGGCCGCCGGTCGAAATTTTCGCCAGCGTTGCCCGACTCTCACCACGAGGAGGTGGGGATGGCACATGGATCCGCCGGTCTCGCCCGGACGGAGTCTCTTAAAGAGTCATAGTTACTCCCGCCGTTTCCCGCGCTGCTTGAATTTCTTCACGTTGACATTCAGAGCACTGGGGCAGAAATCACATTGCGTCAACACCCGCGAGGGCCATCGCAATGCTTTGCTTTAATTTGTAAACGGGGCTCCTTTCCGACGCCACGGATCGGCTCGTCGGTGCCAGGATTCGGTGAAGAGGGGGGAGACTCAGGTTCGCAATAACCACGCCCAATCGTTTCTGGTAAAAACAGAGTTTATTGAAGCCGCCCTGCAAGAGTTGGCTTATTATCTAGTCTACGCGTACAGAGGAGAATCGCAGGAAGTGCGGACCGCGACCAACTAATACGGACGCGGACACGATTTATAACTAAGGAATACAAGGAATGCAACGGACGAAGCGTGACCAAGTCATACGGACATGGACACGCCTTGGAACTAAGGTTTACAAATGATAACGCGACGGGACGAAACGCGACCAAATCATACGGACGCGGACACGTCTTATAACTAAGGTTACAAATGATAACGCGACGGACGAAACGCGACCAATCATACGGACGCGGGCACGACTTATAACTAAAGGTTTACAAATAATAACGCGACGGACGAAACGCGACCAAATCATACGGACGCGGGACACGTCTTATAACTAAGGTTTACAAATGATAACGCGACGGACGAAACGCGACCAAATCATACGGACGCGGGCACGACTTATAACTAAAGGTTTACAAATAATAACGCGACGGACGAAAACGCGACCAAATCATACGGACGCGGACACGACTTATAACTAAGATAGTAGCGTGGCGGACGAAATTTACCCAACGCGGCGTGGATACGAGCGCCCTAAAAAGGCGAGCTCCGTAAACCGCCTTGGATTCGGGCGCCCTGAGAAGGGCGAGCTCCGCAAGATGTCGGTGGGCTCTCGGAGGATCCGGTGACCGAGGAAACTCGGCCTTGCCCGACGAGAACGCTCGTCGACCGGGTGCGATGTTCGGAGAGGGATCCGGAGCCCGAGAATGCTCGGCCTGCCCGACGAGAACGCTCGTCGACCGGGGTGCTGTTCGGAGAGGATCCGGTGACCGAGGACGCTCGGCTACCCGACGAGAACGCTCGTCGACCGGGGTGATGTTCGGAGAGGATCCGGAGACCGAGAATGCTCGGCCTGCCCGACGAGAACGCTCGTCGACCGGGGTGTTGTTCGGAGAGGATCCGGTGACGGGGACGCTCGGCCTGCCGACGAGAACGCTCGTCGACCGGGGTGCCGGTTCGGAGAGGATCCGGTGACCGAGGACGCTCGGCCTGCCCGACGAGAACGCTCGTCGGCCGGGGTGATGTTCGGCGAGGATCCGGGACCGCGAATGCTCGGCCTGCCCGACGAGAACGCTCGTCGACCGGGGTGCTGTTCGGAGAGGATCCGGTGACCGAGGACGCTCGGCCTACCCGACGAGAACGCTCGTCGGCCGGGGTGATGTTCGGAGAGGATCCGGTGACCGAGGACGCTCGGCCTACCCGACGAGAACGCTCGTCGACCGGGGTGTGATGTTTGGAGAGGATCCGGAGACCGAGAATGCTCGGCCTGCCGACGAGAACGCTCGTCGAACCGGGGTGTTGTTCGGAGAGGATCCGGTGACCGAGGACGCTCGGCCTGCCCGACGAGAACGCTCGTCGACCGGGGTGCTGTTCGGAGAGGATCCGGTGACCGATGGACGCTCGGCCTGCCCGACGAGAACCGCTCGTCGGCCGGGGTGATGTCGGCGAGGATCCGGAGACCGAGAATGCTCGGCCTGCCCGACGAGAACGCTCGTCGACCGGGGTGCTTTCGGAAGAGGATCCGGTGACCGAGGACGCTCGGCCTACCCGACGAGAACGCTCGTCGGCCGGGTGTGATGTTCGGAGAGGATCCGGTTGACCGAGGACGCTCGGCCTGCCCGACGAGAACGCTCGTCGACCGGGGGTGATGTTCGGAGAGGATCCGGAGACCGAGAATGCTCGGCCTGCCCGACGAGAACGCTCGTCGACCGGGGTGCTGTTCGGAGAGGATCCGGTGACCGAGGACGCTCGGCCTACCCGACGAGAACGCTCGTCGGCCGGGGTGATGTTCGGAGGTGAGGAGTGGTCCTTGAGTACGCTCAAGAGACCAGGACGGGACTGGTGTCGAAGTCTCGGCTGCGCCGCTTATATACCCGTCGGTCAGCCCCCTCCAACTAACTTGGAGTGGGGCGGTCCGGTCGGGTGGGGCGAAAAGGCAAATTCCCACGTGTTCGATGTGTGGTGGCCCCGACAGGGGCCGTTTATATGAGCGCGGGCGGACGGTCGGCCTCGTGCTTGCGCGGCTTCTAGTGACGACAAAACGGGTCGTCACAAATTAGACAGTCGGATTCCCCTAGTCCGTGCCAGTTCTGAGCTGAGCGTTGAATGGCGGCCGAAGAGGACGACCACGACGGCTCGCGCCGCCACGGAAGCCTCGCAGCAAGGAAGATCCGCGGGAGGCCAAGGCACGGGACCGAGCTCGGATCCCGGGACCGGCGCGAGAACGCCGACCGTTCACCTCGCCCAGGCCCGGCACGTCAGCCAGACCCGCTTCCCGACCAAGCCCGACACGCCCCGCTCCTCAGAGCCAATCCTTATTCCGAAGTTACGGATCCAATTTGCCGACTTTCCTTACCTACATTATTCTATCGACTAGAGGCTCTTTACCTTGGAGACCTGCTGCGGATATGGGTACGAACCGGCGCGACACCTCCACGTGGCCCTCTCCTGGATTTTCAAGGTCCGAGGGGAAGATCCGGACACCGCCGCAACTGCGGTGCTCTTCGCGTTCCAACCCCTATCTCCCTGCTAGAGGTTTCCAGGGAACTCGAACGCTTATACAGAAAAGAAAACTCTTCCCGGATCTCCCGACGGCGTCTCCAGGTCATTTTGGGTTACCCCGACGAACACTTTTACGAGGGCCCGAATTGTATGCGGTTCCGCTGCCGGGTTCCGGAATAGGAACCGGATTCCCTTTCGCCCGACGGGCGTGTGTCTTTCGTATAATATTTATTATTATTTCTCGACACTCGAGTATATTGTACGCCGTCATTGACATAGGATTTCTCCTAGGGCTTAGGATCGACTGACTCGTGTGCAACGGCTGTTCACACGAAACCCTTTTCCACGTCAGTCCTCCAGGGCCTCGCTGGAGTATTTGCTACTACCACCAAGATCTGCACCGACGGCGGCTCCAGGCAGGCTCGCGCCCAGACCCTTCTGCGCTCACCGTCGCGACCCTCCTACTCGTCAGGGCTTCGTGACGACGCGAGAGAAGACTAACGCCCGCTCCCGGTTGCCGCCCCACATGCCGCTGACGGCAGAGTATAGGCTCGACGCTTCAGCGCCATCCATTTTCAGGGCTAGTTGCTTCGGCAGGTGAGTTGTTACACACTCCTTAGCGGATTCCGACTTCCATGGCCACCGTCCTGCTGTCTTAAGCAACCAACGCCTTTCATGGTGTCCCATGAGCGTCGAGTTGGGCGCCTTACCTCGGCGTTTGGTTCATCCCACAGCGCCAGTTCTGCTTACCAAAAATGGCCCACTTGGCACTCTGATCCGAAGATGCTCGTGGCTTCATAATTCAAGAAAGCCAGAGATCTCACCCATTTAAAGTTTGAGAATAGGTTGAGGTCGTTTCGGCCCCAAGGCCTCTAATCATTCGCTTTACCAGATGAGAATCGCGCGCGTTCCGTGCGGAACGGCCGAGTGCCAGCTATCCTGAGGAAAACTTCGGAGGAAACCAGCTACTAGATGGTTCGATTAGTCTTTCGCCCCTATACCCAGTTTCGACGATCGATTTGCACGTCAGAATCGCTACGGACCTCCATCAGGGTTTCCCCTGACTTCGTCCTGACCAGGCATAGTTCACCATCTTTCGGGTCCCAACGTGTACGCTCTGGGTGCGCCTCTTCTCGCGATGAGAACGAGACGCCCCGGGAGTGCGAGGCCGCATCGCGACGCGGCCCATCCTCCCTAGGTCGACGGCCAGGGCCGACCTTCACTTTCATTACGCCTTTAGGTCTCGCGACAACTCCCAATGACTCGCGTACATGTTAGACTTCTTGGTCCGTGTTTCAAGACGGGTCCTAAGAGTACCCAAAGCAGTAGCGTCGCCGACCGGTATCGGTCTCCCGCGAGACCGCGGGAGACGTTCGCAGGCCTGTCGAAGGTGTACCGTACTGTAACCAACAGCGGGCCAGGACCGGGGACGGCGCGAAGTCCGCAACCTCCGAGTACCGTGGCGCGCGCTTGCGACGGTCTCGACGCACCGTGAATAGTGCGGCCTGATACCTTGCGCGTACCGCCGAGCAGCCGGCCGGGCGACCGAGGGTTTGTCGCGTGCCGTTTTACCGGCGACGCGACAGACACCGCACCCGGGCCGTAGACCGACACCCAGCGGGTCGCGACGTTCTACTTGGGGAGAAGTGCACGACGACGAGCGCCGGACATCGGCGCACGGTAGCGTGCCCGCGCGCGAGCCGCAAGGACTCCGCGGGACATCGCCGACCGACGCGAAGCCAGCGCCGCTGACGATGAATCTCCCCGTTCGATCTTTTGGGTTTCTTAGGTTTACCCCTGAACGGTTTCACGTACTCTTGAACTCTCTCTTTAAAGTTCTTTTCAACTTTCCCTCACGGTACTTGTTCGCTATCGGTCTCGTGGTCGTATTTAGCCTTAGATGGAGTTTACCACCCACTTAGAGCTGCACTCTCAAGCAACCCGACTCTAAGGAGAGATCCTCCCGAGGCGCGCACCGGTCGCTACGGGCCTGGCACCCTCTACGGGTAAGTGGCCCCATTCAAGATGGACTTGGACGCGACGCGGCACCTCGGGATAAGCGGATCCTCCCAAACACCACATTTCCCTGCGGCGGAACCGCGGGATTCGGTGCTGGGCTCTTTCCTGTTCGCTCGCCGCTATTAAGGAAATCCTGGTTAGTTTCTTTTCCTCCGCTTAATAATATGCTTAAATTCAGCGGGTAATCTCGCCTGCTCTGAGGTCGTCGCATAGTGAGTTTTCGTAGCCGTTTGCCTCCTCCGCGTCGCTCATCGTCGTCTCTCCTCTATAATAAATATTATAAGAGGGAGAGAGAGAGAGCGTCGAACGAGAGAGCAGCAGCGGCAGCACACGAAATACGCGAGAAGGCAAATCGCCGGGGCGCTAACCGCACACACACTCGTTGGTGGTAATGGAGACGATATATCGCGGGGTTCGAAATTCTCGGCTCTCCCTTCTCTTTTATATACGAAATTCGGGCGGAATCGATTCGACGAGTACACGACGCGGCGCGCCGGTCCCCTTTTTTCGCTTTACGAAAATTTCGTGGACTCGGACACGCGGTCGGCTCGCGATTCAAAACCCTTCTCCGTAAAGAGGTAAAGGATTACGAATGCTCTCTCCGCCGGACGACGACGCGCCGTATATTTCTCCGTAATACCGTTATGTGTGCGGGCAAGGGCGCATAAGACGCGCGAGCGCTATCGCACCGAGAGACGCGGCACAGAGTGCGAGAGCAGTCCGGTCAGTCTGTGTGATGTACGGAGAGGAGTAACGGTGAGACAAGCGCTACCTACTTTTGGGAGACAACGACGCACGCGCCGCTCTAGGGAAAGCGGTGACCCGCTTCACCGTCCTGACCCTTTTTTTGGCCGTTTGTTGCTCCCTTCGCGCGCGCTCTTACTTTCATCCCATTTCTCCTCGGCTCTCGCGTACACACACGACTTGGATACACAAACACGCTCCCCCTCTTAATTCGCGCAGCATTCTCTGGGCGCGCGTTCGCCAACGTTTTACACGCTTGTGCGCTTCTCCTCCTCATTATTATTATTTCGGTGTGTCATTTCAGACGACGCCAGGATTTGCACCGCGGCCGGTCGGCGCGGCACAGACACCTCGGGCGAACGTCCAACGATCGCTCGTACGCCCATTGTAAGCGTTGCACAGGGCACAGGCGACGCGCGCGCCATTCTCTGGTCGCCCGCGTCGTGGCCGTGCGCGCTTTTCGGACGCAAGCAGTTTAGGGGTACTAAAACGATCCTCAGCCAGGCGTGGTCCGGGAATTGTATCCGTGGACCGCAATGTGCGTTCGAAATGTCGATGTTCATGTGTCCTGCAGTTCACAAGTTGACGCGCAATTAGCTGCGTTCTTCATCGACCCACGAGCCAAGTGATCCACCGTTCAGGGTAATCGTTCGAAATTTTTGCGTTCGCGAAAAAACGCGCTCCTCGTTCAACCATCGTGGTCTCTTCTCTCGGACGAGAGAGAGAGAATAATCGTGGTGGCTCTTCGATCAGCCTGTCCGCGCGCGTCCTCGGACGCGCGCGGACCGCCGCCTCCCGCCAGGGAAGGCTACGGCACAAAGATAGAGTTGTGTGTTTCTCGTTCGGAGCGTCTCGCCCGCAACGGGAGAGCCGGGGCGGAAGCTCTTTGAAGAAACCGTCGGACCGACACAGTTGACAGATTGGTCGAAATATCATCGATCCCTTCTCTGTGTTATATATATATTATAATAATATATGGGGGTCCTCTCGCTCGGCACTCGCGGTTGCACACCGTGTGTTCTCGGCACGCTGACCGCTGCCCCGCGACAACGGGGAGGGCGCGCGTCGACGAACGTCGTGGGTGCTGCACACACGCGTGCGCGGGCATAGGTTACCACCGGTTCGCGTTTAACGCCGAATCGACGCTCTGTGTGTGTGTGGCCGGAGAATGGCACACACACGAGCGTGATCGCGAAGCGTCTCGCTCCGAATCGTCGTCGAACACCGCCGGGCGCGCTGCTCTGCTTGCCGACTACTTTCGGTCAGAGAGGCGCGACGGCGTCCGTCGTTATATCAAAACACAACAACAAATTCCGTCAAATCCGTTATTTTCTTTTTCTCTTAAAGCGCTTTTTCAGCGCGTCCATTCAGTCGCCGACTGCTGCGAGCGCGCGTCTCTCCCATAAGAGAGGACTCTCGACGCAGAGCAGGACCTCCGGAACGTTAATGATCCTTCCGCAGGTTCACCTACGGAAACCTTGTTACGACTTTTACTTCCTCTAAATGATCAAGTTTGGTCATCTTCCCGGCAACATCGGCAATGCCGAGACATTGCCGCGCACCAGTCCGAAGACCTCACTAAATCATTCAATCGGTAGTAGCGACGGGCGGTGTGTACAAAGGGCAGGGACGTAATCAACGCGAGCTTATGACTCGCGCTTACTGGGAATTCCTCGTTCATGGGGAACAATTGCAAGCCCCAATCCCTAGCACGAAGGAGGTTCAGCGGGTTACCCGGGCCTTTCGGCCAGGGAACACACGCTGATTCCTTCAGTGTAGCGCGCGTGCGGCCCAGAACATCTAATGGCATCACAGACCTGTTATTGCTCAATCTCGTGCGGCTAGAAGCCGCCTGTCCCTCTAAGAAGATTTGTTTGTACGTTGGTAGTAAAAACCCGCCAGCCGAAGCCGGGGGCCTTCGCGATACCATAAGGTACGCCTATTTAGCAGGCTAGAGTCTCGTTCGTTATCGGAATTAACCAGACAAATCGCTCCACCAACTAAGAACGGCCATGCACCACCACCCACCAAATCAAGAAAAAGCTATCAATCTGTCAATCCTTCCGGTGTCTGGGCCTGGTGAGGTTTCCCGTGTTGAGTCAAATTAAGCCGCAGGCTCCACTCCTGGTGGTGCCCTTCCGTCAATTCCTCTAAGTTTCAGCTTTGCAACCATACTTCCCCCGGAACCCAAAAGCTTTGGTTTCCCGGAAGCTGCCCGCCGAGTCATCGGAGGAACTTCGGCGGATCGCTAGCTGGCATCGTTTATGGTTAGAACTAGGGCGGTATCTGATCGCCTTCGAACCTCTAACTTTCGTTCTTGATTAATGAATGAGGGAGAGAATGAGAGCGTTGCGGAAGTGAGTGAGATAGCGTGTATGAGAGTAATTGGTGCGAGACTCCGTAAATTCCTGTTTACGGAGACGAACAAAATTTCAAAGAGTGCGAGTGAAAAAATACTGGACATTGTGGGAGAATATGAGGAACAGATGATGAAAATGTTGTGCAAAAATGAGAGAATACAGGGGAAACTGGATGAGTGTGTTACGTCCAGCAATTCACCTTGCGGTAAATCACCTTATGCACAAGTCGGTCTTCTCTCGCGTCTACCTCGGTTAAACGTTCGAGAAGCTGCTCTCTACTTTTTTAGGGCAACCTGCTAGGCCGGCTATACCCTGGGATGCCGAGAGCTTGAGATTCGATTGAGACAGTCGGATGGAGAAGGAATTCTGCGGGTCGGGTCGATAAATAAAGATATTTTACAAATATAAAAATTGTTTATTCATTTATAGATCCTTTATGTCGATACAAAATCTACTGGTCCTGACTCGGTTCAGGATGAGCTTGGAGCTGTATTATAATGTTATTAGACTCCTGTTCAGAGTCGTTAGATTGGTTAAGATAGTTTATGAAGGAGCTAAAATTATGCTGCGCTTCTTCTGGGACGAAATTATCGATGTCGTCGGGAGAGAGTACCACGGTGTCCTCGTCGGAAATATTAGAATTGGGTTGTAAAAATGGATCGTGTTCCGGAGGTGCTAATTGTTGAGTTTGATTACGGACGTGATATTCAGGGTCAGTTAAAAATTGATGAGTTGGATCGATTAAGTAAGTATTTGATTCTGAATGAGACTGTTCAGGAAATTGAGGGTGAGAGTAGTCAATGTACGGAGGAATATTATTAATTGGCGAATAAGCGCCTGGAGAGGAAGGTTGTATGATTATTCGCGTTGGATAAATTTGAACGTTTAGATTTAGAGGTCTTCGAGATCTACGTTCGCGTAGCCTGTGAAGGTGCTGCTCGTTTCGATCGATCTGATTCCTTCGTCGGAAAGGAGAGACCATCTAACGGTTAAATAAATTTACATGAATAAATCGAAAGATAGATTGTTCTATTATTTGAAATAATTGAATATGACTCACGTTTGTAGCGTGATTTACTCGTTAATGAAAGCGAACAAAGATGAAAGGTTAATCTTATGTGAGAAAGCCCTTCACCTATTAATAAATTAACCTTATGTCAGTAATTACTATAATAAACCTGTATTAAATGAGAATTGGTAATAATGTGGATAAAAGGAAGGATTTGAATAGGAGTATTAATATCTGCGTTGAGAATATTAATACTTGATGTTTCAATCTTTAATAATTAAATCTTAGACTTTGAAATAGTAATTCTTAATGAATGAATAAATCTTAGACTTTGAAGTAACAGAATGAATATCAAAATCACTGTCAGTTGGTATGGTAAAGTAATTCGCAATTATTGGAAAATGCTGGGTATTAAAAGCATGAAAGAATAGAGAGATAGGTGTACATCCGGTTATTCCGGGTTCTCAGGTCCTGGTCTTAATAGGCTAATGCTACGTTCACTTTACTAAACGTGCATCTCTGAGATGATTTGCGAATTTACCTTCTGACAGGATATAACTCTAATGGGTATAGAGGAGTTAGGAATAGAGGTTTGAATATAAGTATTAATATCTATATTAAGAGTATTAATACGTGTAGCTTCAAGCATCAATAATTGAATTGTAAATTGTGAATTAATTATTTTTAATAATCATTAAGACCACTGTCATTTGGTTTGGTAAAGTAATTCGTTAGGTTTGTAAAGCAGAGAGAGAGTAAGCAGGGAAGGGTGAAGAAATGTACGGTTGCCCGTGGATTCCGGTCCCCGAAGGTTAATGCGACGTTCACTTTACAGAACGTGCATCTCAGAATCGTAGTAACGAATTTACCTTATGACAGGGTATGGTTTTAATAGTAGCAAATAGGGTAAGGTGGAGTACACTTGTCAAATAAATTTAAATATCAATATGCAAGATCACTGTCAGTCGGTGTGGTAAAGTAATTCGCAATTATTGGAAAATGCAAGGTGTTAAAAGCATAAAAGAATAGAGAGGTAGGTATACATCCGGTTATTCCGGGTTCTCAGGTCCTGGTCTTATTAGGCTAATGCTACGTTCACTTTACTAAACGTGCATCTCTGAGATGATTTGCGAATTTACCTTCTGACAGGATATAATATTCTAATGTGTACTGAGGAATTAGCGTTATTCAATTCGCTAATAGGTAGTAGGATACGGGGTTACATACATATATAAATAAGCAGTGATATAATAAAATACATAAGTATATTTATTATAATAGATTGAATAAGTATGCGATATCGGTTAAATAATATTGAATAGTATTGGATAAAATATTAAATAGATCGACGATTGTAACGCAGACGTATGCAGATGCAAATCGTAGATTGGAATAATATCGGAAACGCAGAGTAATATATGGCTTATGTCTGTATTCAGATTCAGAGTTCGTAATATGAAATAAGATTGAGTTCGAAATTCAGTGGTTAAGTAATTAAATTCAGAGTTCGTAATGTGAAATAAGATTGAGTTCGAAATTCAGTGGTTAAATAATTAATTAAATATAATGATTAAATATAATGAGTGTCCGTCGCGCTTTACTATTTAGGGATATGTGAACTGGCTTAAATACTCACAAGGTTAGACAATGTCTTATGTGCCTTGCTATGGTACACTTCGCTACTGTGTTCTTCCCTCTGAGTTGAAGAGCTGAGGAGCCTCGGTACCTCGGTCCGAAATGGCGGCTATGTCTCGATGTCTTCAGAGCTCCGTAGTAATTGCTTAGTTGGTGACTTCTTGCCTGCGGCGGGATCGCTCTTGGATGATGGATGGCGAATTCACTACAGTTGGAAGTACTGAACTTGACGACTTTCGGTGGATCACTGCCGTTCCGTGCCGGGAGCCGGGTTTATATACCCAAAAATGGGGCTCGCTCCTCCCATCGGGCGATGTGGCTCAGCCAATGGCAAGAGAGATGTGCCGGGGAAGTACCGGAGATAATCTGTTCCTGGTAGAGATTGCAACGGTTAAGTCCCGGAGAGATGGTTTCTTAGTAGAGATAGCGGCGTTCAAGGTGACTCATCGCTGAGCGCTCCGACTTTCCTTATCCTATTCTCGGTAGCGATAGCTGTATGCCTTTGTTGGCTATGCGCTCCGACTTATCTTATCTTCTTCTTGGTAATCGATTTTGCAGGTGGCTGGTGACTCATCGCTATGCGGCTTGCAATAGGCTTTGCAGGTTGCAACGTGTTTCAGCGTTGCATCATGCATTGCATCACGCTATTGTTCTAGAACCTTTTAGAATCTTCTGGATGTTTTATCTTATCTTCTTCTTGGTAATCGATTTTGCAGGTGGCTGGTGACTCATCGCTATGCGCTCCGACTTATCTTATCTTCTTCTTGGTAATCGATTTTGCAGGTGGCTGGTGACTCATCGCTATGCGGCTTGCAATGGGCCTTGCAGGTTGCAACGTGTTTCAGCGTTGCATCATGCATTGCATCACGCTATTGTTCTAGAACCTTCTAGAATCTTCTGGATGTTTCCTTGCGAGTAAAGCCGAGTTCACATAGTAAAGCAGCTTTCATACATAATTATTTAATTATTTAGTATACTTCTTTATAAACGATACGTACATATATATATTTTCAGGTAGTAATAAGGCGGGTTTCATACATGCACTGAGAGAAAATAATAGTATTCTTCTCTTAGTGTAGTGGCTCCTTTGGGCGTACGATGGATATAATGTTATTTTGCGCTATGTATAAGATCTTTGGGTTTTGTAATTATAAGTAAATGTATTTGTAAGAAGTTTTGTGTGTTAATATATATATATCGCGTATATATTTAAAGTTTAATACCATTGAATAATATATTTTTAATATTAGTAGAATGAATATTATATCGTAATAGTCGATCTGTATAATTAATCGAAATTTATTCAAATCGAAATTTATTCAAGAAATAAATAATTACTATCCATTTAAGTCAAGAGAGAAAAAGGAAATAATTGTATTATATGTCAAACGTTATATCCTATACTGTCGTTGAAATCACCGGAGAATACCATATGTCTTATACAGTCATTGAAATCACCGGAGAATAGTGTCGTCAAAGTATACGATTGATATATATATATATAGTGTCGTGAAAGTATACGATTGGCATATATATATAGAGTCGTGAAGGTGTCTCGGAACAAACCCTTTGACATATATAATTATTAAGTTTTAAACCTTTTTTTAGGTTTTTCCAAAATCAAAAAGGGGTTTTAAATACTTATATTTTGTCGAACAGGTTCCTTATTTAGTATTTCAACGGGGAAAGGGGAAAGTTTTCGCCTTACGTGTACGTTTTTTAAAATCTTTGAAAATTTGAAAATTTTTTAAAAGGAGCTTTTTTATTTTAGGTTTATGTTTCCCAAAAGATCGAGAGTAAAAGTTTTATTAATATGCCTTTTATGTATAAAATTTTTTTAAATTTTAAAAAATAATAATTACTCTGTCGTCATTTGGAAGACTTTTTTCCCCAATAATTATATGTATTAAAATTCGTTTTCCGGTCTTTCATCCCCCTTGGGGGAGCCCCATAAGCTCCCAGGGGGTAGACTACTCCATATCGGTATTAGTGGTACCCATGGATGTTTGGGTCGATTAAAAATTTTAAAAACAATCCCAATGAAAAAAAATATCCAACCCCCGGGCTGGGCTGATCCAAAACTGGGAATCCCCCAAATTTTTTTGGGGGGGGGTTTTTGGGTCTACGTTTTTAAAATTGGTGTTTCTTGTTAAGTTTGAAAAACGAGACAGATTTGGGGTTTTAACCCGGGAGGGCCGTGGTCCGGGGGCGAGGGTTTTTGAGCAGTGCTGGTTTTCGGGGGGGAAAAAACATAATTTGGTTTTTTAAAATTTTTTCTCTATGTTTTGGGGGTGTAGTTCCACTGACAGTAATCCCCCCGGGGTTTTTAAATAACCCCAGGTAAGTGTCCCGGGGGGTTTGGAGTTGTTGGGGTGCAACTGCCCCTTATTGCGCTTTTGGGTGAACGTCCCCAAGTGCCCTCCCCCCGGGAAAAACCCGTTGGTAATTTTTTGAAAACTTTCCTTTTTTTTCCCCCGTTTTTTTGTGAGTTTTTTTGATTGGGGCGGAAAAGTAAAAGTTTTTCAAACGTTACGGGTAACTTTGAAACATTTTTTGGGTTTTGGGGTACGGTGATTCTACAGGGATGTTTTTATGATTGGACAGCAAAAGACGATGAGATTGCGAGTGCCCCCCACAGTGATATATCGGGAAATTTTTCCTTTTGCTTTTAAACCTCGAAAATAATTATATTCAAAATTTTTTGTAATAATTTTTAAAAAGTCCCCGTGGGTTGGAGTTGAGGGAGGAGTTTGCACTCAACACAAGAGAGGAGGGGGTGTTTTTTAGATTGTCCACCAAATGCCCCCAATCAGGGCGAATGAATTTTTAACGGAGAGTTTAGAATAACCCAAAAACATCATGACAAGTGGAAAGCACAAGGGACTATTTTTAAAATTAAAAAAAATTTTTTTTAAATATATAAAGAAATTATCTAGCAGTACGTGCGCACGAATATACGCACGAAACCCTATAGATATATACATTGCCGTGCAGGGGGTAGCCCCTGGCTTTGGGTGAAATTTAACGGTGGCGAGGAAATTTTTAAAATTAAATAATATAATATGATGATTTATTTGTGCCCTCTTTTCGGACTCGACTGGACATATATATATATTTTTGTAAATAGAAAAGGGTACAAATGCTGTTAATGCCAGGTATTTTTTATAAATTATATTTTGTTTATATTTGTTTTTTGGGTTTTGGGGCGGTTCATTTTTTTTGTTCGGGGCCCCGTGTTTTTGTAAGATTCAGAGAATTTTTTTTAAAAAAATTTGCTATTTAAATAGAAAAATTTTAGCTCTTTAAACGGTGGGGCCGGAGCATTTTAAAAACCCGGGCCCCAATTTAAAGGTAAATATTTTTAAAAATTTTTTAAAATTTTTAAAAAGGGTTTTTTCCAAGTTTCATAGGGTTAAACCCGGTTTTCCCCAGTGAGCGATTTAAAGCAGGGGAAAAAAATTTAAAATCGCATTTTTTTATTATCTTTGCAGGAAAAGGGTCTCATGAAATTTCGGGGCCCCTTTATGGATGTATTGAGTGAAAATACCTCATCAAGATGAAAAATAATGGTAAAATTTAAGTTTAAAAATTTTTTAAATAATGCACGGGGTTTCCCATGCTGAAACCTTTTTATTAGGGGGGGTTTTTCCTAAAAGGGAAAATTTTTAATGTGTAGTATTATCGAAATATCCCTTTAGATTTTTTTGTGAGATTTTGTAATCTTTACTGGGCCCGGGGGCAAAGAAAACCCCTGAAATTTTAGGAAATAAATGTTTATACATAAAAAATCGAAAAATTAAGACGGGGTCGCCCAAATCTACTGAATTAATATAATTAGAAAAAATTTTTTTATAGAGTGGGGGGGGAAAATTTTTTAAAATGGTAGGCACGATTACCCCCAGTGTCTGATGGTATCTTTTTTTCCATATTTTTCTACAATTGTAATGGAAAAAAAAACATTCTTACAGTGAGTTATAGGTTCGTTTTTTTAACGGGATAGCGACTTTGGACAGGAAGGGGGTTTCGGTTTCGCGACAAAAGTGAAATTGTAAATGTTTTTAGGTGCAGTTTTGAGTTTTGCGGGATGCGAAAAAATTTGGGGCCTAGTTTTTCCCAAATTTTTTTTTCTATAGACTAGCTCTATGTATTTTGGGGAAAAAATTTTTAGCATTTTCTTTATTAGGGGAAATCTCGTCGAGTGTGGAGTTCGACAATTGGGTTGTAATATGTTTTAGGGCTGTTGCGTTTTGATCGAAAAGGGTTTTAAAAAAATTTTTTTTTGGGGAAATTTAAACAGTAGGGTGACAAGGGTGTTTTTCCCACTTAGACTTTTGATAATAGTGGAAAGTGAAAATTTTTTAAATTGGGGTTGGGAAAAATTTTTTTGGGGGTTTTGGGGAAAAACAAACACTTGGTTGGGAAACCAAACCAAAACCGCAGCGTGAGTATATCGGGGTTTTGGGAAAGGGGGCAGCTAGATAAAAACTGAAAAACAATTTTTACAACGGCAGAATTATTTATACGTTTCGATACCCGGGCCCTTTTGGGGAGCGTGCAAAAAGGGAAATTGGATTGTGAAGAACTGGGTTTTTTCCTGGGGGATGGTTTGGGGGATCCCAAAAACTTTTTAAACCCCCAAAAAAAGGAATTTTTTTTTCAACCGGTTCTAAGTGGGAAATTTTTTTAATTTTTCGATAGGGGCGATCCCGGTTTTTTGGTTATTAAATTTGGCGTTTTTTGGGAAAGGGGGGGATCTCTGTTATTTTATTTGGGTCCTAGTAAGTGCTGAAAATTTTTCCCTTTTTTTTGGGTTTTTTTAATAAAATACAAAATTCCTTTTTTAAAAATTCCGAGGATTTAAACTTTTTATCGTTAATTTGGTTTTTCCCCTTTTGCTCAATAAATTTTGTCCCCGCCCCTTTTTTGCGAAATGTATAATTTATTGATAGTGGGGTTTTTAATTCTTGGAAGTGGGCCCGGGTTCTTAATAGGTTGGGTATTGGGGGGGAAAATGGCTAGTCCCCCCGAATTTTCTCCCTATGGCGAAAATTTTGGGTTTCCCCTTTGTGCCTTGTTTATAAGAAAAAAGGGGGTTTTGGGGTATTTACCCCAAAATTTTCTCTTTGCGATTTGTGTCTTTAAAATTTTAAATAATGAAGGGATCGTTTATCGACCCCTTTGTTTTAGGGTGATAAGGGGAGTTTTAAAGTTTTTGGATATTGAATTTTTTTGTTAGGACGCTTTTTAAAATTTTGATAGGAATTTTGCACCTTGACGGTAAGAATAGCTTTAGGATTTTCCGTAAATAAAAAAAAAATTTTTTTGTGAAAGCGTCGGCTTTTGTTAGGGAAGTGGTTTTTTTGGGGGTACATTTGGGAAATATTTAGTTAAAAATCTTGCTTGTTGAATATTTTTAAATTTTCGTTTTTGTGAGGGGAAGGGGCCCTATATTTTTAGTGAAACTTTCGAAAGCTGTGGGGGGGGGCCCCCTTTAAAAAAGGGGTTTTTTTGGGGTTTTCCCGGGTTAATTTCTTTTTGGGAAATTCCGACATTTTCTAAAAAATTTTTTGAATATCTTGTTTCTTTGAAATTCCCCAAAAAAAATGAGGTCGAAGTTTTTAAAATTTTTTTTTGGGTAACGTTTGGGGCCAGTATGCTGATGCATGTTTTTCCGAAATTATTTTTTTGGGGGTTCTGTGGGTAGGATGATCGACTAGATTTTAAAAAATGGGTTATTTTTTTTAGGGGGATGGGTAAAAATTTTTTTTGGGGGGTTTAAAAATGTTGCCAAGGAATGCCCCAAATTTTTTTCGTTTTGCAATGCAAAAAGGAAAATTAAATTTTTAAAATTTGAAACCCCGTCTAGAAAAAAGGGGGAAATTTTTAGGGTTTTGCGGTTTTATTAAATCGATTTTTTTTTTTGTTCTTATTGAATTGATATTAATTTTTCGATTTGATCTTTTCGTTAATCTTTCAAAAAAAAAATTTTTCATACACGGGTAAAAAATTTTCGGAGAAAAAGTTTTGGCTCCTTTGTCTAAGGGGGGTTTTTCAAACCCTTTTAAAATTTTAAATTATCCTTTTTTTTTACTTAGTAGATTTTTTTAATTTTTCTTTTTTTTTCTTTTCCCGGGGTTTTAGGAGAGGGGGGTATAATTGGGGAAAGGTTTTTTAAATTGCGGATCCCCATAATCGTTTTAAATTTGAATTTGCGTTTTACATATTTTCAAATCGTGATTTTTTATCGAGAGTTGAACTTTCAGGGCTGAATGGAATTATTTTCCCCCCATATTGGGGAAAATTTTTATTGTCGTATTTTATTAGATATGGGGGTTTGGCGTTTGTTTTTTAACATCTGACAAGGTCAGGTTGCTTGAAATTGGGGGGCGGGGGGGTCGTCGGTTTTTTAAAAAAAAATTGGTAAAAAAAACGTGGGTGGGGTTTTGGATAAAACTCTGCATTTTTATTTTTAAGGGTCCTTTTTTTTTTTTTATTTTTTTAAAATTTTTCTGTAATTTTGTTTCCACTTCCAAGTCTGGGGGGAGGGGGTTTATAAAAGGGGGGAGGGCCCAAAACAAAAAGGGTTTTTTGGTCGTTATTTTAATTTAAAAAGTCCCTTCCGGGTTTAAATAAAAGGGGGGAAATGATTAAAAATAAAATTTTGGGTAAAAAAATTTTTTTTAATTTTTGGGAAAAAAATTTTTTTTTGCGGTACTTAAAATTCGAGATGTAAGAGCAGGGAAAATTTTTTTCCTACCGGGCCCCCGACTTAAAAAATTTCCCAAACCCCCCGCTATCCTGAGGTCGGTATTTAATATAAAAAAATTTTTTTAAAACAGGAAAATTTAAGAATGGGGTTTTTTGGCATAATGCGTGTTTTTTAAAAAAGTTGAAAGCTTTTACTTGTTTTTGTTTTTCCCAAAGAATATGCTATCCTTTTTTAAAAATAGTTTTAAAAATTTTTCGACTTGGAAAAGTTTTGTATGAAACTCGAATAACCCCGGGGGAAAACCCCGGGAAATTTTTTTTTATCTTTGGATTTTTTTTTGGGGTTTGGGAAAGGGGGTTTTCGGGTTTTATTTTTTTCCCCCGGGGTTTGGTTTTTTTTTTCCCTTCGCGCCCATTATAAAGGGGCCCAAATAAGCAACTTCGTGCCTTTGAAAAAACATTAAACCGGCTGTAATTTTTAAAATTTGGGCGCGTAATCTTTTTATTAATCTTTCGCAAATTTAAATTTGGTTCTCTTAATGATCGCGCGTTTTAAAAGACAAAAAGTCCATGTAAACAATAAACGTTTTTTTTTTTGTAGTCCCCAAAAAAAACATTTTCCAAAGTCTTTTTGGGAAAAAAAACGGGGGCGTTTTTTAAACCGAATGGCGCGCTTAAATTGGGTAATGCCCGTTGGCGTGAAAAAGCAGTTTTTTTGCGTCTTGGGGAAAAGGGAAAAAGGGGAAAACCGGAAAAAACCCCAAACAAATATTTAAAAGTATTTGGGTGATCCCAAATTTTCAAGTTATTTGTAATATTGGAAGGGGGTATGCGTCTCCCATGGGGTTTTCGTTTAGTCTCGATATTTTAACCATACCCAAAGTTTTTTTCCCTTTTGGGAAATTTGGTTTTTTTTTGGTACTATCCAGATTGGGGGTTTTCGGGAGTAGATACTCGACTAAATTTTTATTTTGTAATTTTTAAATTTTTTTATCAATTTCTTTTTTTTTTGGACAGGAGGAAACCGGGATTGCTTTTTTGTATAGGGGGCCTTCGTTAAAAATCGGGGAAAAAAATTTGGGGCGTTTTGTAGTTCCAATGGTTGTTGGAAATGGAACTTCCCCAATGCTTTTTAGAATTTAAAAGGACGTGTTCAAACTCCGGGTTTAAAAGTTCGAGTCTCAAAAAAACCGAAAAAATTTTGGGGGACAGAATTAAAGAAGGTTTGTCGAGAAAAAAACCGGGTTCTGCACAATCGACGGGGAAATTTGAAATTTCCCTTCCCTTAAAAAACCCGGGGTTTCCCCCCCCTTTGGTAATATACCCTTTTTGCCCCCCAAATTTTTTGCCCAAGTTTCTGTATGTTGGGTTTGTTCCCTCTTTTTTCGTTTTTGGGGAAAAAACCCGAAACCCCAAGGTTTTTTGTGAAATTTGTTAATCTCCCCTCCCCGGGCTTTTTTGTTTTTGGGGAATGTACGGGCCCCCCCCTAAAAAACTTTTGTACAATCCCGAAATTTTTCTCCCCTCTCTTCTTTACGAGGACCCAAAGCCAAGGTTTCGGCCCCATAAATGATTTTCCCATTTTTCATCTTAAAAAATACGTTGACCCTAAGGTCCATAAATTTGTTAAAAATTTTAGGGTTTTGCGAAAATTTGAAATCAAAAATTTCTACGACGGGATGTCGATTTTGAAACCCTTTAGTGGTATTAAAATTGGTAGTATGTTTTTCCGTTTGATTGAGTAACAAGTGCGTCCGAAAAACCTTTTCACGGGGTTTTTTAAGGGTAAGTTCCAGTATGATTTCTGGAGGAAATGTGGAAGCAAAAGGAGTCACAGTCCTTCTTAAGAACTTTTTTTCATAGTGACAAAAGGGGAAGACGATAGTGCCGTATGAAGACATTATCCCTTTAAAATTATGATAAATTCTTTCCTTTAAAAAGGTTTTTAAATCCGTCTTGGGGAATGCAATAGAGTCTGATATGACTGGAATAAGTGGTCTGTCCCCCCGAAATGGTTATGGGCCTAGGTTTTTATAGTTTCAGAAGAGATCCCCGAAGGGTTAATATCATCTTTATTTAGTTAAGTGAGGTAATACGAATTGTTTTTTTATAAGATTTTACCCGGGGCCAACCAATCATGAAGTTACATTTTTAGATAAGCGGGGGGAAAGAGTTTTAAAAGAAGGTAAGCGTTGTGGTTAATTCTCTGTCTACACTGAGATTCGAGTGATGTGGGGGAAAAGTTTTTGAGTGGAATCTGTTTTCGATTGGGGGGGTCCTTGGAGTCTTCCGGGGACGTCGGATTTTCCGGAACGCTTTGGGGGGTTTTCCCAATTTGCAAAAAAAGGCGGGGGGACTTGATTTTTTTTCGGTGATCTTTTAACAAGTTTCCCACTTCCCCTCATGAAATACCGGAAATCTTACAATAACCGATTTTAGGGGGCTGGAAAATTTGGTCTTGACCTGGTGTCAAGGTTTAATGAAGGGAAGGGGGAAAATTTTTTGGGGAAAAAAAGGGGGTTATTAAACTAATTTTCTGCCCAATTTATTTTTCCCCTTAAGGGGAAATTTCCAATTTTTTTCCCAAAAAGAATGACGGGGCAAGGAAAAAATGGGGCTTTTTCCCCGATTAATAAAAAAATCCGTTTAAAAAGAAACCCCTTTAAACCCTCAAACCCCAAAAGTTCTCCGTCAATATTGCCTTAATTTTAACCCCATTTAACAAAAATTTTTTTTAAGGAAAGTTTTTTTCCCCCCTTTAAACAAGAGTTTACCGAAAAAAGTTTTTTTAACTCCCCTTTCTCTAAGCAAATTCACCCTCCCCTTCCCCTTTATTTTAAAAATTAGACAAAAGGGTACGAATCGGATGATTTTTGAACTAAGGGAGGGCTTTTTGACCTCGAAAGGGATTTCTATCGCTTTTTACGAAAGGGGGTTTTTAAAAAATAGGGGGGTTTCTTTTTTGAGTTTTTTGGAAAGGAGAAGTTCATTTTATACCCACAAGATTTGTTTTGGGAAAGTTTATGGGTTAATTTGGGAAAAGTTTGAATTGGTTACCCCCAAGTTTTTAGATTTGGCCTATTTCCCTGAAATTAAATAAATTTTTTTTATTTTAAGTTTGTTGTGCTGGTTTTAAATTAGCTTCCGGTTTAGGTTAGAATAAAGATTTTGTTTCTTCGGGGGAAGGTTTTTGTTTGGGGTAAATTTTGGGGCTAAAAAAGGAATTTGTTTTTAAAGTATTTTTTTTTCTTTTTTAAGCGGAAAAAAAATCGAAGGATCAATTACCCCCTTAAGACCTTTTCCTCCCCCCGTTACCCTAATTTCCCCCGGTCAGATTCCCTTGCAAAACCCTTATGCGCGGTCTTTTCTTCCCCCGCAGGGTTAAAAAAGTTTCTTATTTTTAGGGAAATGTTTGGGGGGTATCCCCTCGAATTAAAATTGATTAAAATTAAAGGATTTGGGGGGGCCCAAAAAAAAGTTTTTTAAAAATTAAAATTGTTTTTAATTTTTGAATTCGAAAAAATTTCCCGGCCGACCCGGTAGGATGGCTTGGATTTTTAATTTATTTAATTGAAGTGAATTTGGAAATTTTAAAAGGGTAAATTGGGCTTTTTTGGGGAAATTTCGTGGTGGGGAGGAGGCACGGGGGCGTCGGGAAAAAAAAATTGGGGGTAAAATGGTCTTTAGGGAAAGGAGTTTGATGGGGGTTTTGGGGGTTTTTGGTTATTTTAATGTATTTTTCTGAATAGGTTAGAATGGGGGGGATATATTTACGGAAAATTTTTTGGGGTAACCTAAGGGTTAATTGGTTTTAGCTTTAATTGGGGGTGAAATTCGGTACCGAAGTCTCCGTTCGATGTTATTTCGTGAAAAAGGGGGAAATTGAAATAAAATTTCTTTCAAAGTAATGTTCTTTTTTGTAATTGAAATTTCCCTTTGTATTTTAGTTAATAAAGGAAAAAGATGAAAGGTTTTTATGGGGAGAAAGGGTTTACAAAAAATTTTTGTTTAAATAAAGTTTTTAAATGAATTGAAATTTTGAAAAAAGGGGTGAAAGGGGTTAATTGCGGAAAATTCTTTTAATTTTTTTTCTTTAAATTAATTTGCCTTTGTAGTAAAAACAATGGTAAAACAACTTGAAAAACAAATGTTTCCTGGTTATGGTAAAGTAATTCCAAATTTTTTGGAAAATTGGGTATTAAAAGCTGAAAAAAAGGGGGAGAAGGGGACTGGAGGGTTCTCTGGTCTTAATGGTATTTTCAAATTTTTAAATGTTTATTCATTTACCTTTGCGGGTAAAATCTAAAGGGGTTGAGGTTAGGATAGGGTTTTAATATAGTATTTAAAACTTTTAAAAGTTTAATTTGTTAAAATATAATGAAGAAAGTAAAATTATTTTTAAAAATTCTTAAGAAAATGTCTTTGGGGGAAAGTAACGTTGTTTTTTCGGGAAATAAGGGGGGGTGAAAAAAAAGACGGGTTTCCCGGGGGGTCCCCTTTAAAGGAGTTATTTACGAAAATGATTCGTCGTTAACAAAATTTTACCCTTATAACATTGTTTTAATAGTAGAAATAGGGTAAAGGGGAGTCATTTTAAAAAATTTAAATTCAATAGCCCGAAGGGAGGTTGTTTAAAAAATTTTGCCTTTTTGGGAAAAGAAGGGGTTTTAAAAAATAAGTGGATTAGTTCACCGTTATTCCGGGTTTTTCGGTCCCCGGGCAAGGAAGACTCACTTTAAAACGGATTCGAGAGATTTGGTTTCCTTTGAAAAAATAATTTAATTGACAGGTTAGCGTTATTTTTTTCGTAATAGGAAAAGATGGGGGTTAATCATTAAAAAAGTATATAATAAAAAAAAATTAATTTTTAAATTTAAAAGGAAATTCGTCGCCCCTATTATAAAATTAAAATTGAGGCTGATTATCACAGGGGGTTCCTTTGGTAATGCAGGGGGTACGTCTGAGATTGGCAAGAGGGGGTGGGGTCTTTTGGAAACTTATTCTTTTTTTTTTCTTTGGTTTACAGTCCTGCGGCTGAGGTAAGCAGTTTTAAAAAAGTTTGAAGTTTTGAAATTGTCTGGACGTTACATCTCCCCTCCTATTTAAGAATAAAACCCGACGTTAATCTAGGGTTTTGTTCTAGATTAAAGAGATGTTGTTGCAAGTCGTTATACGTTTGAGGGACGGTGATATTTGTGGATTCCATTTCTTCAGTTCGTCTCATATTATAACCTTGAAGTTGAGGCTGACTTATCACAGGTGGTTCCTTTGGTAATGCAGGGGGTACGTCTGAGATGATGGCAAGAGGTGTGGCGTCTTCTGGAAACTTATTCTTTTCTTTTTCTTCGTTCACAGTCCTGCGGCTGAGGTGAAGCAAGAGGTTGGTTAGGGAGTCCCATAATGCTCCTATCAGGTGTAGACTACATCCATATACGGTATGTAGTGCGTATCCATGGATGATGGTGTCGATTGCTAATTTAACAATGCGAATGATCATGAATACTCCAACGACACCGGCTGTGGCTGATCCAAAACTCATGAATCCTCTCCATATTTTCGCAGCGGTGTTGTCTACGATTTTATTGAGTGATTCTTCGTCTAGTAGTTTGTATAACGAGACAGAGTTGGCGTTAACTGGATGTCCAGTGAGTCCGCGGGCGACGGCGTTGAGCCTCTGCAGGAAACATAATGTGGTCTCTTAATTTCTCTATGTCTTGCTGGGTGTAGATTCCACTGACAGCTAATGGTCCGGGTGTTAAATAACTCCAGGTAAGTGATGCCATGGGTCGTAGTTGTTGAGGTGACAACTGTCTTATTTGCGCTTTTGGTGTGAACTGTACCCAAGTGTCCTCTATCCGGTATAACGTTGGTAATTCTTGAGAACATTCTCGTTCGTTCCCGATCGAAAAATGTTGAAAAGAGCGTGATTGAAAAGGTACAGGAAGTGAATGTAAAAATGAGTGAAAACGAAAGAGAAGAGTTATGCGGTAATAGTGAGAGCGGATGATGCAAGTGCGAGTGTGACAAGTGAGGAAGTAAAGGAGAGAATGATGAAGCATGTGAGCAAGTCACTGAATGTGCGTGTGAAAGCGGTGAGGAAAGTGAGGAATGGAGGTGTAGCGATTAAGACGATGAGCGAGAGTGAGTTGAAAAGAATAAGAGAGTGTGGTCAGTTTAAGAATGCTGGCCTAAAGGTTGAGCTGCCTCGCAAGATAGGCCCAAAGATCATCTTGTACGATGTGCCGAATGATATGGCGAGTGAAGTGTTAATGAGAGAAATGTATGAGAGGAGCTTGAAAGGGCGAGTGGATGAGAGAGTATTTATGGAACGTGTGCGTGTTGTGAGTAGGAATGCGAAGAAAGATGCAACCTGCGGAAATGTGATATTAGAAGTTACGAGTGCAATAAGAAATGTGCTCTGTAGTGACGGACGAGTGTTTGTGCATTGGAAGGCCTTTAGGGTGAAAGAGTTTTTCAGTGTGCTGAGGTGCCACAAGTGCTTCGCATTTGGGCACATGATGCGGCAATGCACCGAAAAGGAAAGACTGTGCCAAAAATGTGGATGTGTAGGACACATGATGAGAGATTGTAAAAAGGAAAGTGTGTGTAGAAACTGTAAGCTGAAAGGGAGCAAATGTGATCACTCGGTTCTGTCCAAAGTGTGTCCGGAATACGTGAGAGCGTTAGAGAGAGAGA
Organism: Nylanderia fulva; assembly: GCF_048542155.1. NCBI lineage: Eukaryota > Metazoa > Arthropoda > Insecta > Hymenoptera > Formicidae > Nylanderia > Nylanderia fulva. The sequence continues at coordinate 35,970 of NW_028190685.1, forward strand.
AAGCGAGAATAAATGACGAATGAATGGTGCGTGAATGTGGTGCAGTATAACTGCCAGAGAGCGTATGCGGTTATATGTGATCTGGGTGAGATGATGCGCGAACGTCTAGTGAGTGTAGCACTGCTGCAAGAACCGTATGAAAGGCATGGACGTGTGGTGGGCTTGCCCATAGGTATGGATGTGATTGTGTGCGAAAGTGGGACGGTGAAAGCAGCAGTGGTGGTAAATGACTCTAGGTTAGACGTGATGTGCGTGAGAGAGTGTACGAATAAGCTTGGAGTGAGTGTGTGGTTGAAGGGGGACTTTGGCGAAATGTATGTGGTGTCCATGTATTGCCAGTATGGTAAGTGTATCGAGCCGTACTTGGCGTACATGGACAGAGTATGTGAGACGGCCGGGAGAAAGCGTCTGCTGATAGGTATGGATGCGAATGCCGTCTCTCCCTTGTGGTATAGCAAGGGTGGAGGCAGCAGAGAGAGTGAAGCGCGTGGTAGAGTGATTGAGGAATGGATGATTGCGAGCGGGATGAATGTTGTTGAATGAGCCAAGCGAGTTTTACTCGTTCAGCGGGCCGAATGGGGAGAGTGACATCGATGTCACTTTCGTGAACGGCGTGAATGGAGGGTGCCGGTATGAGTGGGAAGTAAAGCCCGACTGGGGAGTGAGTGACCATAACGTATTGTTAATACGGATGGTACACAGAGAGAATGTAGGTACGAATGAGGGCATGCGTAGATGGGTGTGCAAGGACGTAGACTGGGAAGGATATATGTGTGATATGCGAGAGAGTGCGTTAGAGGATGCAGCGAGCGCCATAGACGAAGCGGATGCGCAGAGCTGTGTAGAGCGAATGATGAAATGGATCCATAATGCGAATGATCGATGGATGAAGAGGTGTAAACCTGTGTATGCTAGGAAGCTTGTGTGGTGGACGGATGAGCTTGAGAAACTGAAGAAGGCTGTAGGAAGGAGCAGACGTGCCTACCAGCGTGCGAGAAAGAGGAATGGAAGCAGAGTGGAAGAAAGAATGAATGAATATAAGTATGTTTTGCGGGAGTATAAGGAAGAAATGCGAAGAGTGAAAGAGGAGAATTGGAAGCGATTTGTGTGCGTGACTGGGAAGAGGGATCCATGGAGCGATGTAAGGTGTGCATGGGAAAGCGTGATAGGGTAAGAGTAAGTGGCATAAAAGTGGGTGATAGAGTGACGAGTACATGGAAAGAAAGCGCGGATGAGCTAATGAAGAGATTCTTCCCGGCAGCAAGGACGAACGTGGCGATAGACGCCAGGGGAGACGTGAGGGAGGAAGAAAAGCAGTTTGAATGGAGCGAAGTGGATGTGGCAGTGAGATCGATGAAAGTGGGTAAGGCACCTGGTATGGATGGTGTGAGTGCTGAGATGTTGCGAGCGATTTGGCGTGCTGTCCCGGTATGGATGAAAAGAATGTATGATGTTTGTCTGAATACAGCGTGTTTCCCTCCGGCGTGGAAGACTGCGCGGGTGGTAGTGTTATTGAAATCCCCCGATAAACCTAGGTCGGACCCTGGGTCTTATAGGCCCATTTGACTGCTGTCCGTGCTGGGGAAAGTGTTGGAGCGAATGATGGTTGGAAGACTCGAGCGAACGATGTGTGGAAGAATGTGTGACGCCCAGTACGGATTCGTAAGGAATCGGTCGACCGAGGATGCATGGAATCGAGTGCATGACTGGGTGAATGGGTCGGAGAGAAAGTATGTGTTAGGAGTGTTCGTGGACTTCAAAGGAGCGTTTGATAACCTAGAGTGGGAATGTGTGATCGAGAAATTGCGTGAGGTTGAATGTGAAGAAATTGAATTATGGAAGAGCTATTTTAGCGGCAGGCGTGTATGCATGATGGGTGCGTGTGACACAGTGTGGGAAGACGTAAAGCGTGGCTGCCCGCAGGACTCCATCTGTGATCCATTTATATGGAACCTAATGATGGATGAACTAATGGATGGTTGTGGCGGCTGCGTGAGAGTGAATGTAAAGTGGTTGCGTACGCGGATGACTTGTTGTTGGTCGTGGAAGGACAGAGCCGAGCGGAGTTGGAGAGAAAGGGTACTAAGTGGATGAGAATGGTGTACGAATGGGGAGTGAAAGTAGGTGTGAGTGTGTCTGAGAACAAGACTGTGATGATGTTGATGAAAGGTAGTATGGCTGGGACGAGGCCTCCCAATGTACGAGTGAATGATAGATGCGTGAGGTATGCGAGGAGCGTGAAATATCTGGGTGTTTGTGTGAGTAAAAGGATGAACTACAGGTTGCATCTGGAGTGTCTGAGAAAGAAATGTATGAATGTGGTAGGAAAATTAAGACGCGTGTTGAGAAGTGAGTGGGGTTTGCAAAAGAAAGCTGTGACTGTGTTGTATAAAGGTCTGTTCATGTCGTGTGTGATGTATGGAGCGAGTGTATGGTATGGAGTGATGAGATTTGAATATGCGAGAGAGCTCATAAATAGGTGCCAGCGAGTGGTGTTGAGTGCGTGTCTGAATGTATGTAGAACGGTCTCCACGGCGGCCATGCAAGTCCTTATGGGTGGCTTGCCGTGGGACCTGGAGTGCGTGAGAAGAGGAGTGTTGTATAAGGTGAGAAAGGGAATTAGTATGAGTGAGTATGATGTAGTGAATGATAGTGACTTGCGTGAGAGAGGTGTGGAAGGATGTATGGAATTGGTGAGTGAAAGGCTGTATGAGATGTGGCAGAATAGATGGAATAAGTGCGAGAAAAGAAGAGTGACGTATGAATTTATAAAGAATGTAAGGTTCGCGGGTGAGTGCCGAGAGTTCGAGCCTAGCTTGAGCCTGGGCTATATCCTGACAGGGCATGGAAGTTTGAATGAATTCCTGTATAAGCGTGGTCTGTCTGAGAGTGAAAGCTGTGCATGCGGAGCGGAGAGAGAGAATTAAAAGCATGTGTTGGTTGAGTGTCCAATGTATGGTGATGTGAGGAACCTGAGTGAGTGGGGTGTGATTGTGCGAGAGAATGGCAGTATGGATGTGAGTCGCATGTTGGAATGTAAGGAAAGGTATGAAAGTGTTGGTGTGTATGCAAAGATTGTATTTCAGAGAAGGAGGGCGATGCTGAAAGGAGGATAAGAGAAGCCGATGTTCCCGAGGAACATAGGCCGACCACTGCCTGGGAGGTGTAGGCCTCCGAAAGCTGGGAGTGGTCTCGGCCACGAAGATCCAACCAGTGATCTTGACTGGTACCACGGGAGTCGGGTTGCCCAGGGGGATTCGTCCCTCGTCCCGGCAATTGAGGTCGGACTCGTGGGGGTAGTGGTTGAAGCCGCATGCTGGTTAGGGGCTCTCGGGCCTCGACGGGTGAGCAGCGTATCTGCTCGGGCACCAGTCCTGCACAGCTGGTAGAGCGTTGGACAGGCGCTCGCCCCAACCGGTGGGTTGCCGAAGAGTCCTACAAACTCGGAGGCGCTACTGGTAGTTCCTGGCCTGCTGGAACGAGCTGATTGGGCTTATCCCAATTCCGCACCCATGGGGGTCGTGTGATTAAGCTCTCTGAGCAGGTACCGCACGTTAAATCAACCACGGACATCTGTTCCTATCTACTTTCCCCAGGAGGCTACTGACGATTTGACAGTAGTACGGGCATGACGCACCCGGGGCCCCGAGGTCCCTTTCAAGCCAGGATGGGAGGCATCGTGTCTGGGGCTGCATGGCCGCGGGGAGGTTAAGTTGCGCGACCGCAAACGATCCCCCAGGGGCACCTGGCGCAACTTCTGTGGTATATAAGTCGCCTTACCCAGGTGATGGAGGCTCTGCCTGAGTGGACATTTTTTTTCCTGCCATACTCGTGGGATATACATGGAAAGAACAAAACTCAAACAAAAACACAAAAACTTGGCTGATACTTTGGTAACGACTAATGCTGGCACGAAAGTAACCGAAACTCTGAACGCCGAAAAAGAGAGAAAAAGAGAATTGCTGTTTGCGCGAAGGGGATCTGTAAGTAGATCACCACCTCCTTCGGGTAGTACCCAAAAAGACACTGAAGAGACGCATGAAGGGAACACAAGGCTGAGTGATTCTGAAAATGAGAAGGATGGATATGAAAGATTAGAACAGAGCACAGGAGTAAATGAAGTAGAGGAGATGATGGAGACAAAGGAACAGCTCGAGACATTCATGTTTAATGATAACAACAAAATAACAAAATCTGCAATAAAATACATATTGTCCAAATGGGCAGTACTAGAAAATAGACTACATAATGTAGTTTTAGAAAAAGAAAAATGGAAAGCTGCTTACCAAGCTGTTGCTGACTTGAGGCCTAAAGGACTCCCCTATGCCAATGTTACGGCAGGAACTCCAAGGACTGCTACAGGTGCTGTAAAAGAAAAAGAAAGGAGGTCAGATACTACGCACAAAGTAGTACTAATTAAACCTATAAAAGAAGACGAAGATGCGAGAACGAATAGTGAAATAAAGAAGGAGGTTATAAAGGAACTGACAAGTACAAATAAAAGGCTGAGGATAAAGGCAATAAGGCAAATGAGAGGAAAAGGAGTAGTGGTGGAGGTGGATGAAAGAGACGGGGACTTTGTGAAAAGAATAAACCTAACAACAAAGAAATTGAAAGTAGAGGAGCCAAGGAAAATAAATCCTACTCTTATAATTTATGACGTAGACAGGAAATATAAGTTTGAAGATCTCAAAGAAGATTTCATACTTAAAAACTGTAACGATCCGGATCCAATTGAAATAGAAGAATACAAAAAGGATTGTGTGGGAGTAACTATGACTTTCTCGGTCCTCAAAGCAACACGCTGCGATGGTACTTAGAGAGAGTCGTGGTTGGTTTGTGATGCGCCAACGAAGTCCTCTAGTAAGGACCTTCAGCCTCTCACGTCCAAGTTGTACCTCCACCTCCTTGTGGTGCTCCCGGAAACGGCCTACTTTGAAAGTTTAAACTCGGTAGGTGTCGACTAAGAGAGTGTACAGCGAAGTGCGCCCCTAAGGGCTTCGGCCCATGCGCCTACGGTCATGGTGAGTTGTGGGGCTAAGAAAGACCGGGGTTTCTTGGGGGGCTCTCGGTTGTCAATCTGTTTGCCCCCCTACACGCAGTTAATTAGGGAGAGAAATTTGAATGAAAATACTGTCCCGGGTTCTCGGATGGCCCGGGGACTGCGTGCGAGTGCTCGCTTGAGTGAAAACGCGAGAGGTGCGGAGGACCCTGACGGGGTCGCAGCTGGTCCGTCGCAAACCACTATAAGGACCAGCCAGGCTGAAGTGGACAGCCTAGAGGAGGAAATGGTCAGCTGTGAGCAGTGTTCGGCGAGGTTCCGGAACATGCGTGGGCTTGGTGTCCACAAAGTACGTGCTCACCCACTACAAGTCAACAGTGCTATCAATGTTGACCGCGTAAAGGCCAGATGGTCAGTTGAGGAAACTAGACTCATGGCACGCGCTGAGGCTGAAGGCACCTTAGCCGGGGAGCTTTTCATTAACCAGTATCTGGAGACAAGGTTCCCCAATAGGAGTCTCGAAGCCATCAAGGGTAAACGGCAACAGGAGCCTTACCAAGTGATGGTTAGAGACTTCTGCCAAGTCTCTCTCTTAGAGAGTTCTGCCAAGAGATCCAATCGCGTCGCGCGATTGTGATCGATGAGGGCGATAGGGATGGTGCGGTGATGACACGAGCCGACACCATTCCTGCGGCCACTGAGGCTAGTACTGACGATCAGAGCGCACATCAGCCTTCCCCTGAACAAAGTTCTCAGAGGCTGCGGGACAAGATACAATCACTCGTAGAGCAGAGTGCGGCGTTCCGTAGCTACGAGGCTGATACTCTTGCTGGCACGGCAAGAGATGCTCTGACGGCGGGGAGGGTCGACGTCTTGGCTATCAAGAGATGGCTGGGCATGATCTTCCCTCGGCCGCTACAAGTGCGCCCTCCGCAACGCGTTTCGGCAAAGAAGCACTGTCCTCCAGTCAAGCGAGAGAGCAGGGAGCAGAGGAGAAAGAGGGAGTATGCAATTGTGCAATCCCTCTACAAGAAGAACAAGAAGTCCTGTTTGTCGCGTATCCTCGAGGGCGACTCGGTGCGCGAGAGGCCGTCTGCTGTCGAATTCTTTAACTGCTGGCGCCCCATTATGGAGGCCTCCAGCGGTGCGGATGGAGACATGACGGACTTGCGTGAGTCGTTTGGGGAAGCGGCACAGGCTGCGAGTGCTGGCCGGGGCCGTACGTCAAGTTTGAGAGGGATTCACCTCGAAGGTCTCGGCGATGGCGCTGCCACGGATCCAGTTCCTGTGGCGGATAAGACCTTGCTCTGGGATTCTATAACACCTGCAGAAGTAAACAGGATTTCCGTAAGGACTGGCACTGCGCCCGGATGGACCAGATTACGCCGAGGATGTGGAACGCTGTTCCTGCGATTCTTCGTGCGCTTCTGTTCAATCTGCTGCTCCTGGCAGAGACGATCCCCTCGTCAATCGCCACAACCAGAATGGTATTCCTTGAGAAGGGGGGTATGTCCGATCGGCCAGGTCCGACGGAGTACCGTCCTCTCAGCATAAGATCCGTTATAACAAGACACTTCCACAAGATATTGGCAAAGAGATTGGCAGCCCTCGACATCTTCGACAAGCGCCAAAGGGGGTTCCGGCCGGTGGACGGGGTATGTGAGAACGTCACAGTCCTTTCATCCGTGCTTTGGGACGCCCGGATGCGTTCTCTGCATGTAACGTGCGTTGATCTGTCGAAAGCTTTTGATACGGTTGCGCACGCTGCTATTCATACGACTCTCGATGAGCTGGGGCTCCCTCGGGAGTTTAGAGAGTACGTAAGGGCTGTCTATTCGAATGCGCTGACCGAGTTGCAGGGGGTCAGCGCTGAGGAAGTGTCGGCCATCATGATTTGCCGTGGCGTGAGACAGGGTGATCCGTTGTCGCCCCTGCTGTTCAATCTGGTCGTAGATAGAGCACTAGGAATTCTCTCGGAGGACGTTGGCTATCGGTTGGGTGGCCGGCTTATCAATGCGCTGGGCTACGCAGACGACATTGTGCTCCTGGTCTCTACCAGAGATGGTCTGCAGGAGAACTTGACACGGCTTCATGACGCTTTTATGCGAAATGGGCTCGAGATCAACGCGAGAAAGACCGGAGTGCTGTCCATGGTGGCGTCCGGCAGAGACAAGAAGGTGAAGGTGGACACCACACCTTATTTCACCGTGGGGGGAAGCGATGATACCGCAAAGATCCCTGGTCGATGTCTGGACGTATCAGGGCTGCGAATACACAGGTGCTAGGGAACTCGCAAGCGATCCACCCTTAGCTCAAGCCATCGAGCAACTCACGAGGGCACCTCTTAAGCCGCAACAGCGGCTGAGGTTGTTGCGTGACTGTCTTCTTCCACGGTATTATCACCGATGGACAGTGGGTACGGTCTCGGCCAAAACCCTCAAGGGTAAGAATAGCATCGTACGCACCGCGGTGCGACGATGGCTGCGTTTTCCCCATGATGTTCCTGCTGGATACCTGCATGCGCCGATACAGAGTGGCGGGCTTGGAATGCCTCTATTGAGAACTTTGATCCCAATTCTAAAACATAACCGACTGCATCGGTTGTGTCGGAGTACACTACCCGCAGCATGCGCGGCTGCCGAAACCACGTATGTGGCTAGGCAGCTTGTCTGGTGTGAAAACCAGATGCGAGTGCGGGGTCACAGAGTGACGACGACCGCTGAGCTCAGACAGCAGTGTGCGGCCTGGTTGCGCGAGTCGTGCGATGGGAGTGGACTCAGAGAGGTTGCGGCCTCCAACCTGAGCTCCTACTGGATATCGGCTGGCGCCGATGCCATCCCAAGTGCCGACTACGTGCACTATCACCACATACGAGCTAACGAGCTAATGTCTTCGCATAAGTCGTTGCACATCGGCGTTGTAAAATTCCTTTCCGTTATCGGTTTGCATGTTTTTCGGGCATCTCTTGCTATCCCAAATTATCTCAGCGATTGCGTCAGCTATCTCGCTTCCTCCTTTACTCTTGAGTGGTACAGCCCACGCATACTTGCTCAACACATCGATGACGGTGAGTATGTAGTGGTAACCTCTGTTGAAACGGGAGTATGGACGCATCTCGACAATGTCGGCTTGCCACAAATCATCGTATCCTCGCACTATGACATGTCTTCGAGGGAAATTTTTTCTCGCTGACGCGTGCAACTCGTTTACCAACTGCCGCCTCTCCAAACTATGTTGCTCGTTGTTATTTTCACTATTCATTCTCGTTCTTTCGGGTTCTTTCGGGTTCGTGCCTCGTTGTTTCGGGTTTTTTCAGGTTCTTTTGCGTTCGTGCCTCGTTCTTTCGGGTTCTTTCGGGTTCGTGCCTCGTTGTTTCGGGTTTTTTCGGGTTCTTTCGGGTTCGTGCCTTGTTCTTTTGGGTTCTTTCGGGTTCGTTGTTTCGGGTTTTTTTTGGGTAAAATTCTCGTTGTTTCGGGTTCTTTCGGGTTCGCGCCTCGTTCTTTTGCGTTCTTTCGGGTTCGTTGTTTCAGGTTAAATTCTCGTTCTTTTGGGTTAAATTCTAGTTGTTTCGGGTTCGTGCCTTGTTCTTTTGGGTTCTTTCGGGTTAAATTCTCGTTCTTTCGGGTTCTTTCGGGTTCGTGCCTTATTGTTTCGGGTTAAATTTTCGTTGTTTCGGTGTTCTTTCACGTTCGTACCACGTTGTTTCGGGTTCTTTCACGTTCGTTCACTCACGTCCTTGGCCCATTCGAAAATCGTTCCTGACTCGATCACAGCCTCGTCCCAAGTCGTTTCTGATACGTTTGTAGCCCGCCTTGGCCCGTTCGCAGCCGTCCCTGACCTGTTCGCAACCCTTACTGAGTTGTTGATAGCCTTTTATGTAACCTTTAAGGACTTGTTCGTAACCTCGTTCGCAACCCTGTTTGACATGATCGTAACCTCGATCGTAGCGGTCGCGTTCACCACCGTTTCCAGGTCGTTCACTGCTGCTTCCGGGTCGTTCACTGCTGCTTCCAGGTCGGTCACTGATGCCACTCATTGTTGTTTGGTAGCACGCTGATAATCCTTCGTAGCTGTTCAACAATTGTTTGCAACCACTCGAGAATCCTTTCTAGACGTTTCACAACTGTTTGATAGACGTTTCTGAGCCAACCGCTCATTAGATGTCTGAGGTAGTGTTTGGCGCACGCAGAAGCTCTTTTATCGCAGTTTTCAACGCTCGTACATCCTTCTCTAACGCAGCCAGCTTCTCATCTGACTCTTTCTGTTGGATCATCAATGTTTTAAAGCACTCTTCCAGGTACAATTTGTTGACGACATCGGTATCCGCCTCAGGTTGCGCTACACGGCGAATCTTGCGCGATCTCGCGTCATAATCTGTAGCGACGCGATGCAGAGCGTTTTTGCGCACGCATTTTCTAATCAATCTATACGATTGATCGTTTGTGCTAGGGGTTGCATCATTTCTCCTCTCGAATAATCCAAATTTATTGATAGACATTTTTTTTCAATGCTTTGTAAAGTGTCACACGATGAACTGAATAGATTGTCGGGAACCTTGTTTAATTTATAATAATGCCCGCTTCCCGCCGTTCCTCGATAATCGACAAGATCTCGTTGTCATGCGCGTTGTTGCCAGCTTGGTGCGAAGCATCGAGCAATCGTAGGCGATCCACTAGCTCGTTGGGGTCGTCCCAGTGCACGTAATCAATCTTATTGTTGGTTAACGTCATAGCGCGAGGCATTCCTATGCCAGATTTTGAGTCGTCCGATTCCACCCGCGTCAACGGTGCGATTATATATTTGTACTTGTCCCCCTTGCTACTCTTCACACGGCCTTGCACATCAAAATTGCGTTTATGCGCATTTGTCGCCAATAATATATGTTTGTATTTTTGCAAATCATCCTCCTGGTAATCAGGTCTTTTCTTGAAGATCAACTCGTACAATCCGGGCGTTCCAATATACCGCGTGTCGCCTATGATTATATTGTCATCTTTGTCAATCGCGAATCGCTTGTTTCCAATGCGCATTTCATTTTCGCCGAAGTAGACTCCGTATACATTATCAATTTCTTTCTTCTCATCAGCACCGAGGAGAGCGTCCATATACTTTTGTCCTAATAACCCCCAATCCTTTCGCGTCATTTGTCGACCTTCCGTCGATCTTAACCAGTGTCGAAGGGATATTTCGGGCGGGTTACGCGTGGTTCCGAAAACATTTTCGTCTACGAGTGTTTTGGGTATCACAGGTTGTGCGTTTTTCGGTGTAGATGTTGTCGGCAATGAAGCGTCCAATGGCTTCGAAATATCATATTTTCTCTTTTTCAATGTCTCCTCCTCCTCCTCTTTATATCGCTTGATGGTTTTATGTTTTCTCTTTTTCGGTGTTTCCCCCTCATACCGTGTCTCGATCTTCACACCGTCGTCGTCGTCGTCGGTGTTAGGCTCGTTTTTCATCGAAATTGTCGCGTTGTCGACAATCTTTTTTAGCGGCTCGATAATAGGTTTAAATTGAGTCTTGACGGCGATATCATCATCGATCTTTCCGGTCATCGGAGCGCGGTGTTTCTTGCGGATCGATTCGGCCGTCTTCGCAATCTTTTTGGCAACCTTTTCACGCTCGCGAGTATCATCAACCATGTCGGCAGCACTCTCTCTAGAGTTTCTCTCGACCGGGAGGATTGTTGGCGACGACTAAGGGCTCTGCGGTATCGCGAACTCGTTAAATCCTTTTCTGTATCGCCCGTTCGAAAGCGAGCTGTCCTTGTCTATCACTAGAAATCCATACTTTTGTTGCCAACATGTACGACATAAATTACTGAAATCCTCATACGACATGTCGGTATTCACGTGATCGTTGTACACGTGCTTCAAATTGGTGGCGTCCTGTTTAAAGAGGATTAGCAGGTTCGCGTTGTCGCGTATAAGATGTTTCGGTATTCTCGCGTATGTCTGACAGAGATAGAAGCAGTCGATGTTCGAGTGGCGCCCCATTGAGAAGTACTCTCTTATCGTATCTTGCTTGTCGCATGCCACGTCATCAAAGACAAAAATTGAATTTGGATAAGCCTCGCTCGGTGGAATGACGTCACTGTTATTGGAGAATGTAAAGTAGCCGATTTCGTCAATCGGCGTCAATAAATCTTCCAAATAGCGATATTTCGGCTGTTGCAGCGATTTAGAGTACACGTACACGTTCTCGAAACGCACACCGTGCGGACTTTCCAGCAGGCTTATCAACACGTTGGTTTTACCGCAGTTTGAGGGGCCGCAAACGATCGCGCGTATAGTTGTCGGTTGCATCGTACCGTGTTTGCGCACACCTTTGTTCACGCTGCAGCGTACTCTGTCGTCGTAATTCATCACTCGTATCGTCAGAGGTTGTTGCACGAATTTCATTTTCTCACTCCCGATTTGACCTCCTACGTCCGCCTATTTATAGCTGCGCGGACTCGCGCTTTGCTCAGTAATGTCTAGAGATTGCAACGGATGTCAACGAAAATAGGCACAGGTGTATTAAATCGTGCGATAAACGCACTTCCGGTCGAGCTTCATATTCCCGGCTATCAATTTTGCGGCCCGGGAACTCGTTTGGAAAAGCGCTGCATCACTTGTGGTGCACGCTGTGTCCACCTTCCAGTTTCTTAGTTTACTGGCCAGACCTTCGCTGACGAGTGTAACGTCTATATTCGACTGTCCCCTTTCCGTCGAATACGTATTAGGGTTATTTGGCTTATTCATTATGCAGAGGTTGTGCGACAGGATGAATTCTTCCAGCTCCTTCCCTCTCTCGTCTGTGGTGTCGGAGAACCACCAGTCCGACCTGGCATTTGCGTCCATGGTTACTATAATATTGCACCCAGAGAGTTTTTGTAGGATATTGTCTAGGTCATCTAAGAACGGTTTTATTTCTAAAGAGAATTGGCAATACATGTTAATAATGTAAAGCTGTTCCTGTCCCGCGCAAGCCTGGAAGCACATGATATGTTCGTTTTCCATACTTGTGTTTTGGAAGACGTCCATTTTTCCTTCTCTTACCACCGCGGCGACCCATGCGTCTTTTTTGTCAGGTTGAATGATCCTTAAGCCCGGCGCAGAATATCCTCTTACTCTCCCCTTATAAGAGTAAGGTTCCTGTATACAGAGGATGTCAAAGTTTTGTTCGTTAAATATTAGTTCCAGGTTTACTGCTGCTGCTCGCGATCTTTGCGCATTTATATGGGCTATTTTTATTCCCATGTACGCCGGTCTGAAGACCCCACTTGGTGGCAGCGAATAGGAGAACATCATCAGCTTAAGCGATGCTGTTTATACGATGCTCTCCCAGCTGGTATCCGACGTCGGCAGGTATCGATCTCATGATCTCATCCACCACCAGGCAAAATAGCACCGGTGACAGTGGATCCCCCTGCTTGACGCCTCTGCCCGCTTTAGAGAGCTCTGACCTGACACCGCGCACTTCAAACACCGTGCTGCTGTTCGCATAAATGCGCCCGATATAATCGATAAGGCCGTGAGGCAAGCCCAAGCCAGCCAAGGAATTAGTGATCGCCCCATGGCTGACACTATCAAAGGCCTTCGCGAAGTCCAGCGAAGCAACGTGTAGTTCTCGACGACGGGACCTGGCGTCCATTAGCAAGGACGCAAGGACGGCGACATTTTCGCCGCACCCATCGTCGAAACAGCGCTGCCGAAGATCTACAAGCTTGGACTCGCGAAGCCTCTGGGCCAAGATTTTATGCAGATGCCTCACAGCCACGGAGGTAATGGAGATCGGACGGAAATCGCCCGGAAGAGCACACTCACCCCTCTTGGGTATGAACACCGTCCGACTCACCAGCATGGATACTGGGAATCCTCCGCAATGCAGCACGATGTTGAAGAGGAGAGCTTTGATGGACGCTGGCATCGCTCTCCATAAGCGTACGCTAATGCCGTCCAATCCGGGAGCCGAGTTGAGGGGCAAGTTGATGGCTGCCACCTCCTCGCAGGAGATCGGTGCCCACGTGCCACCCAGCTCACGCTTTGATGGAACTCGCGGAGCCGGAGCGACAGGCACGGAAGCCTGCGCAACAAACGGGCCCCAATGCGCAGACATACGCTGCACATCCGGAACCACGCTTGCATGGTCGGCCCCATCCAAGATCTCCTTGGCCACACGCGACATGTTCGAGCGGAAGAGGCGCTGCACGCGCGCATACTCCGCCCGTCGTCGCGCTTTCTTGCCCGGATTGGCAGCAAAGCGACGCATAGGCGGTCGCAAACGAGAAACAGTCGGAGGGAATACGCCAGTGATCCACGGGCCGACGGCATCAACACTCCGCTGGCTCCTCCAGCACTCCTAACCCAATCTGAGTCAGGACGCGGGAACTCCATCCCTGGATGGCTTCCACGACTGGGACTAATGCTCGAATAGCGCCGGCAAATGTGCCATACGCATCGCCCCAGCCGGGAGAAGATGGTGAAAGCGGAGGCGAGCCTGGTGACCCACGCGGAGAGATGGCTGACGCTTGAGGGGAGGCCGAAGGACTGGATCCACCAGCGGAAAGAAAAGAACTATCTCCCGACGTGGCGGACAGATCCTCCAGAGCGGCGGCAACAAGGCGTCGGTACCCACCGTTTTTCCGCATACCCTTGATAGCATCAAGGGAGCGGTTCGAAACAACGGTGAGCAGATGTTGGTTGATAAACCGAACGCCTCGATAAACCGCCAAGGCCTCTTCCCTCGCCATCATGCGCTGTTCTTCAGCGCTCCACTGGCGCTTCACCCTCTCGACGTTAATTTCCTCGTTGTATATGGCCTCGTGCGCCCGACGGCGATGAAGACCGAGTCCGTTCTTGGTGCTGAACGCGCGATTGCAATGAGGGCACGGGTACGGCAAGGCATGCGGGGACTCAGGGGCAGGGACAGCCGAGGGCGGTTGTCGACGACGAGCCGCAGCGGGAGGCTGTCGCGAAGGACCAGGGCTGGGTTCAGGAGAGGAGGACGAATGCACGACAGGACCGGCGGCCCGAGGCTGCCGCCGGAGAGAATATCCTTTTTCCTTTGAAATGCCTGTCGTATGTCGGCTCGAGGGGCTGGCAACCCCACGAACCCAAGCGAGGCGCAAGCGCCCCGCCAAGCCAGAGCCCCGTTGGCCGCCGGTCGAAATTTTCGCCAGCGTTGCCCGACTCTCACCACGAGGAGGTGGGGATGGCACATGGATCCGCCGGTCGCCCGGACGGAGTCCTTAAAAGAGTCATAGTTACTCCCGCCGTTTACCCGCGCTTGCTTGAATTTCTTCACGTTGACATTCAGAGCACTGGGCAGAAATCACATTGCGTCAACACCCGCGAGGGCCATCGCAATGCTTTGTTTTAATTAGACAGTCGGATTCCCCTAGTCCGTGCCAGTTCTGAGCTGAGCGTTGAATGGCGGCCGAAGAGGACGACCACGACGGCTCGCGCCGCCACGGAAGCCTCGCAGCAAGGAAGATCCGCGGGAGGCCAAGGCACGGGACCGAGCTCGGATCCCGGGACCGGCGCGAGAACGCCGACCGTTCACCTCGCCCAGGCCCGGCACGTCAGCCAGACCCGCTTCCCGACCAAGCCCGACACGCCCTGCTCCTCAGAGCCAATCCTTATTCCGAAGTTACGGATCCAATTTGCCGACTTTCCTTACCTACATTATTCTATCGACTAGAGGCTCTTTACCTTGGAGACCTGCTGCGGATATGGGTACAAACCGGCGCGACACCTCCACGTGGCCCTCTCCTGGATTTTCAAGGTCCGAGGGGAAGATCCGGACACCGCCGCAACTGCGGTGCTCTTCGCGTTCCAAACCCTATCTCCCTGCTAGAGGTTTCCAGGGAACTCGAACGCTTATACAGAAAAGAAAACTCTTCCCGGATCTCCCGACGGCGTCTCCAGGTCATTTTGGGTTACCCCGACGAACACTCTTACGAGGGCCCGAATTGTATGCGGTTCCGCTGCCGGGTTCCGGAATAGTGTAACGTCCAGACAATTTCAAAACTTCAAACTTTTTCAAAACTTTATTCTTTAATCTATTAGTCATGACAATCTCTAACCTGCATGAAAGACCGGTAATAACGAATATTTAATCACACATATAATTACTCGTAGGTTAAAACATGTCTTCTCACAAATGACAACAGAGTAATAATTCACTTTTAAATTTAATAATATTGATAGCATAAAAGGCATAATTAATAAAGACTCTCTACTCTCGATCATTCGTTAGGAAACATAAACCTGAAATAAGAATAAGCGTGCCTATATTATAACTATTCATAATTCAAGAGACTTAAAAATCGTACACGTAATGCGTAGTAACATTGTAGCCGTCACACGTTCGAAAGTACTAAATAAGGATACCATAGTTCGACTATGAATATATAAGTATTTAAAATCCTCATTGATTATTTGTGAGAAAACCTAAAATAAGGTTAAGAACGTATACATGTATATATATACGTCAAAGGGTTTGTTCCGAGACGCCTTCACGACACTATATATATATATGTCAATCGTATACTTTCACGACACTATATATATTCTCTGGCGATTTCAATGACTGTATAAGACATATATATATTCTCTGGCGATCTCAATGACTGCATAAGACATATGGTATTCTCCGGCGATTTCAACGACAGTATAAGACATAATATTCATTTTACTAATATGAAATATGCTAAATTTTAAATATGTACACGATATATATATATTAACACACAAAATTCTTATACCTGAAATATTTATATATATATATCGCTTATAAAGAAGTATACTAAATAATTAAATAATTATGCATGAAAGCCGCTTTACTATGTAAACTCGGCTTTACTCGCAAGGAAACATCCAGAAGATTCTAGAAGGTTCTAGAACAATAGCGTGATGCAATGCATGATGCAACGCTGAAACACGTTGCAACCTGCAAGGCCCATTGCAAGCCGCATAGCGATGAGTCACCAGCCACCTGCAAAATCGATTACCAAGAAGAAGATAAGATAAGTCGGAGCGCATAGCCAACAAAGGCATACAGCTATCGCTACCGAGAATAGGATAAGGAAAGTCGGAGCGACCGGCGATGAGTCACCTAGGAACGCCGCTATCTCTACTAAGAAGCCATCTCTCCGGGACTTAACCGTCGCAATCTCTACCAAGAACAGATTATCTCCGGTACTTTCCCGGCACATCTCTCTTACCATTGGCTGAGCCACATCGCCCGATGGGAGGAGCGAGCCCCATTTCTGGGTATATAAACCCGGCTCCCGGCACGGAACGGCAGTGATTTCGTCGCAGTGGTTCAGTCAACAACAATCCAGCACTCAACCAGCAAATACTACGGGGCTCTGAAGACATCGAGACATAGCCGCCATTTCGGACCGAGGTACCGAGGCTCCTCAGCTCTTCAACTCAGAGGGAAGAACACAGTAGCGAAGTGTACCATAGCAAGGCACATAAGACATTGTCTAACCTTGTGAGTATTTAAGCCAGTTCACATATCCCTAAATAGTAAAGCGCGACGGACACTCATTATATTTAATCATTATATTTAATTAATTATTTAACCACTGAATTTCGAACTCAATCTTATTTCACATTACGAACTCTGAATTTGAATACAGACATAAGCCATATATTACTCTGCGTTTCCGATATTATTCCAATCTACGATTTGCATCTGCATACGTCTGCGTTACAATCGTCGATCTATTTAATATTTTATCCAATACTATTCAATATTATTTAACCGATATCGCATACTTATTCAATCTATTATAATAAATATACTTATGTATCTTATTATATCACTGCTTATTTATATATGTATGTAACCCCGTATCCTATTACCTATTAGCGAATTGAATAACGCTAATTCCTCAGTACACATTAGAATATTATATCCTGTCAGAAGGTAAATTCGCAAATCATCTCAGAGATGCACATTTAGTAAAGTGAACGTAGCATTAGCCTAATAAGACCAGGACCTTAGAACCCGGAATAACCGGATGTATACCTACCTCTCTATTCTTTTATGCTTTTAACACCTTGCATTTTCCAATAATTGCGAATTACTTTACCACACCGACTGACAGTGATCTTGCATATTGATATTTAAATTTATTTGACAAGTGTACTCCACCTTACCCTATTTGCTACTATTAAAACCATACCCTGTCATAAGGTAAATTCGTTACTACGATTCTGAGATGCACGTTCTGTAAAGTGAACGTCGCATTAACCTTCGGGGACCGGAATCCACGGGCAACCGTACATTTCTTCACCCTTCCCTGCTTACTCTCTCTCTGCTTTACAAACCTAACGAATTACTTTACCAAACCAAATGACAGTGGTCTTAATGATTATTAAAAATAATTAATTCACAATTTACAATTCAATTATTGATGCTTGAAGCTACACGTATTAATACTCTTAATATAGATATTAATACTTATATTCAAACCTCTATTCCTAACTCCTCTATACCCATTAGAGTTATATCCTGTCAGAAGGTAAATTCGCAAATCATCTCAGAGATGCACGTTTAGTAAAGTGAACGTAGCATTAGCCTATTAAGACCAGGACCTGAGAACCCGGAATAACCGGATGTACACCTATCTCTCTATTTTTTCATGCTTTTAATACCCTGCATTTTCCAATAATTGCGAATTACTTTACCATACCAACTGACAGTGATTTTGATATTCATTGACAATTTGTTACTTCAAAGTCTAAGATTTATTTATTCATTAAGAATTACTATTTCAAAGTTTAAGATTTAATTATTAAAGATTGAAACATCAAGTATTAATATTCTCAACGCAGATATTAATACTCCTATTCAAATCCTTCCTTTTATCCACATTATTACCAATTCTCATTTAATACAGGTTTATTATAATAATTACTGACATAAGGTTAATTTATTAATAGGTGAAGGGCTTTCTCGCATAAGATTAACCTTTCTTCTTTGTTCGCTTTCATTAACGAGTAAATCACGCTACAAACGTGAGTCATATTCAATTATTTCAAATAATAGAACAATCTATCTTTCGATTTATTCATGTGAATTTATTTAACCGTTAGATGGTCTCTCCTTTCCGACGAAGGAATCAGATCGATCGAAACGAGCAGCACCTTCACAGGCTACGCGAACCTAGATCTCGAAGACCTTTAAATCTAAACGTTCAAATTTATCCAACTCGAATAATCATACAACCTCCCTCTTCAGACGCTTATTCGCCAATTAATAATATTCCTCCGTACATTGACTATTCTCACCCTCAATTTCCTGAACAGTCTCATTCAGAATCAAATACTTACTTAATCGATCCAAATCATCAAATTTTAACTGACCCTGATTATTACGTCCATGAGCAAACTCAACAATTAGCATCTCCGGAATACGATCCATTTTTACAACCCAATTCTAATATTTTCGACGAAGCCACCGTGGTACTCGCTCCCGACGACGTCAATAATTTCATCCCAAAAGGAGCACAGAATAATTTTAGTTCCTTTATAAACTATCTTAACCAATCTAACGACTCTGAACAGGAGCTCAATAACATTGTAATACAGTTCCAAACTCATCCTGAACCGAGTCAGGACCAGTAGATTTTGTGTCGACATAAAGGATTTATAAATGAATAAACAATTTTTATACTTGTAAAATATCTTTATTTCTTGACCCGAACCGCAGAATTCCTTCTCCATCCGACTTTCTCAATCGAATCTCAAACTCTCGGCATCCCAGGGTATAGCCGGCCTAGCAGGTTGCCCTAAAAAAGTAGAGAGCAGCTTCTCGAACGTTTACCGAGGTAGACGCAAGAGAAGACCGACTTGTGCATAAGGTGATTTACCGCAAGGTGAATTGCCGGACGTAACAAGAAGGCCATATTAATTTTGGTGGCAGCGGTGGGATTGGCCAAAAGAGATCGTTGAGAGGTCGCGGAGATTGATCTGTGCGATCGGTGTTATTTCACAAGTCAATTCAAGTAAAGCAAATTACAAACTACAAATTTTAAAACAAAATGTCTCTTGTTAGAACCCCAGTACACTCAGACAATTCAGAAAACCGAGTACTCACTCGTAGTCAACTTAATCTTTATTCTCAAACGCTAAACGACAGAGAAGCTCAATTAACAGCACAAGCTGAAACATTACGAAATAGAGAAGAAAATTTACTTTCATTTCAACGGACATTAGAGCAAAATAGAAACATGGAAGACGGTTCGGTAACCGGAATTTCAGAACAATTAGCTGCACAATTAACCCTTATGGAAAAATTATCGGAACAAGTAACTCGCTTGTCGCGACGTATAGATATAGTCGAACATTCTAACACTATGCAGGAACATTACGATAAAATAGAAACACAAAGACCACCTACTCCTTCTCATCAAAACTCCCCTATTCGTCTAAAAGAATTAGCAAACATATTCATGAAACATAACAAAAACATTTTTGATTACATTGCGCGTGTTCAAGAATTAAGAACGGCAATCATAGACGGAGAAGCTGATATTTGCGGAAATCTTGACGACGAAGTTAAAGATAACATTGAGAAAAGTGTTACTAATAGTTTTATTAACGGACTACCTTCTGATTTATTAATCCGCGTGAAATTAGAACGACCCTATACTTTTGAACAAAGCATTGTCACAGCCATCCAATTATCTAAAACTTTAGAAGCAGAAAACCTTCGAAAGAAAACTATCGCCTTTAATCGTGCTTATACTCTACCTCGTGCAGACATAAATTATCCGACGGCACGACAAACCGTAAATAACGTTAATAATAACCCCCCTATAATTAATACCTCACGCAATAATATTTCTTCAACTGCTCCCTTCATTAAACCTTTGACACCAGGTCAACCAGGACCAAACTTTCCAGCTACTAAAATCTGTCGTTATTGTAAGAGTTCCGGTCATTTCATGAGCGAATGTCGGAAACTTGCTTATAAAAGATCACTCGAGCAAAATCAAGCTCGACCCAGCACTTCTTTTGCTAATTCGGGAAACCCCCAAAGCGTTCCGGAAAAATCCGACGTCCGCCGGAACGAAGCTCTGATAGGACGCACCCAATCGACAAACATGATTCTCACTCAAAAATCTATTCCAACCACATCACTCGAATCTGCAGTGTAGACAGAGAATTCAACCACAACGACTTACCTTCTGTTAAACTCATATCCCCGCATTTATCTCATGAATGTAACTTCATGATTGACTCTGGCTCCGGTATAAATCTTATCAAACAACAATTCGTATTACCTCACGTTAATCTAAATAAAGATGATATTATATCCATTCGAGGGATCTCTTCTGAAACTATAATAACTTTAGGTTCCATAACCATTCATCTGTTGGACAGACCTACTTTATTCCATGTCATATCAGACTCTATTTGCATTCCCCAAGACGGGATCTTAGGAAACGCTTTCTTGAAGGAAAGAGATATTACCATAAATTATAAGGATAGATGTCTTCATCACGGCACTATCGTCATTCCCTTTGTCACTTATGAAAATAAAAAGCTACATCTTAGAGCAAGGACTGTGACTCCTTGTTGCATTCACATTTCCAATCCAGAAATTCATACTGGATACTTACCCTTACAAACCCTCGCTGACAAGGTGTTCTTCGGAGACGCACTTGTTACTCAATCAAACGGAAAAACATACTTACCAATATTTAATACCACTGAAGAGGATTTCAAAATCGACATACCGTCGGTAGAAATTTTTGATTTCGAATCTCGCGAACCTATAAATATTAACGATAGTACTGAGACCTTAGGGCTCAACGTACTCTTTGAAGATGAAGAAATGGGAGAATACATTTATAGGGCCGAAACCCTAGGGCATTCGGTACCTCCTGAAGAAGAGATGGGAGATAAATTCATGTATTGTACGAAGACCTTAGGGCACGGCGTACATTACCTAAACGAAACGACGAAGATGGGAGATTATACTAATCACACTGGAACCTTAGGGCATTCAGTGCGATTCCAAAACGAAGAAGAGATGGGAGACAAATCTACTAGATACATTGAAACCTTAGGGCATTCAATGTCTTGCAATGAAGAGTATATTACCGAGAGTCGGGAGACCCCGGTAATGGGAGATGAAATTTCTAATTCCGTCGATTGTGCGAAAACCCTCGGGCTTTTCTCGACCAACGACCATTCTATTAATTCTGATCGACCACATGATGTCGAGCAACTTTTAAGACTCGAACATTTAAATCCTGAAAAGATTGAACACGTCCGTTCAATTCTAACAAAGCATTCGGATAGATTCCATTTGCCTAACGAACCATTAGGAACTACAAACGCGACTCAACATTACATTCCGACTATTAACGAAGTCCCTATACATAATAAGCAATACAGGTTTCCCCCTGTCCATAAAGAAGAAATTGATAAACAAGTCCATGAATTACTAAATAATAATTTAGTCGAGTATTCTACATCACCGTATAATTCACCGATCTGGATAGTACCGAAAAAACCAGATTCTCAAGGCAATAAACGTTGGCGTATGGTTATAGACTATCGAGGACTAAACGAAAAAACCATAGGAGACGCATATCCCCTTCCTAATATTACAGATATACTTGATCAATTAGGATCAGCCAAATACTTTTCAATATTTGATTTAGCTTCCGGATTTCACCAAATTTCTATGTCATCTAAAGACGCACATAAAACTGCATTTTCTACGCCATACGGGCATTATCAATTTAAGCGCATGCCATTCGGATTAAAAAACGCACCCGCTACTTTCCAAAGACTTATGGATAATGTATTATCGGGACTACAAGGAAACGAATTATTCGTTTACATGGACGACATTGTCGTTTACGCGCGATCATTAAGAGAACACGAAATTAAATGCGAAAGATTAATGCAAAGATTACGCGACGCGAATTTACAATTACAGCCGGATAAGTGTGAATTTCTAAGGCACGAAGTTGCTTATTTAGGCCATATAATAGGCGCGAACGGAGTCAAACCAGACCCGGGCAAAATAAAATCGATAATGCACTTTCCAACTCCCAAAAATCCAAAGAATATAAAACAATTTCTCGGTTTAGCCGGTTATTACAGAAGATTCATACATAACTTTTCCAAAGTCGCAAAACCACGCACGCTGCTATTCATACGACTCTCGATGAGCTGGGGCTCCCTCGGGAGTTTAGAGAGTACGTAAGGGCTGTCTATTCGAATGCGCTGACCGAGTTGCAGGGGGTCAGCGCTGAGGAAGTGTCGGCCATCATGATTGGCCGTGGCGTGAGACAGGGTGATCCGTTGTCGCCCCTGCTGTTCAATCTGGTCGTAGATAGAGCACTAGGAATTCTCTCGGAGGACGTTGGCTATCGGTTGGGTGGCCGGCTTATCAATGCGCTGGGCTACGCAGACGACATTGTGCTCCTGGTCTCTACCAGAGATGGTCTGCAGGAGAACTTGACACGGCTTCATGACGCCTTTATGCGAAATGGGCTCGAGATCAACGCGAGAAAGACCGGAGTGCTGTCCATGGTGGCGTCCGGCAGAGACAAGAAGGTGAAGGTGGACACCACACCTTATTTCACCGTGGGGGGGAGCGATGATACCGCAAAGATCCCTGGTCGATGTCTGGACGTATCTGGGCTGCGAATACACAGGTGCTAGGGAACTCGCAAGCGATCCACCCTTAGCTCAGGCCATCGAGCAACTCACGAGGGCACCTCTTAAGCCGCAACAGCGGCTGAGGTTGTTGCGTGACTGTCTTCTTCCACGGTATTATCACCGATGGACAGTGGGTACGGTCTCGGCCAAAACCCTCAAGGGTAAGAATATCATCGTACGCACCGCGGTGCGACGATGACTGCGTTTTCCCCATGATGTTCCTGCTGGATACCTGCATGCGCCGATACAGAGTGGCGGGCTTGGAATGCCTCTATTGAGAACTTTGATCCCAATTCTAAAACATAACCGACTGCAGCGGTTGTGTCGGAGTACTCTACCCGCAGCATGCGCGGCTGCCGAAACCACGTATGTGGCTAGGCAGCTTGTCTGGTGTGAAAACCAGATGCGAGTGCGGGGTCACAGAGTGACTACGACCGCTGAGCTCAGACAGCAGTGTGCGGCCTGGTTGCGCGAGTCGTGCGATGGGAGTGGACTCAGAGAGGTTGCGGCCTCCAACCTGAGCTCCTACTGGGTATCGGCTGGCGCCGATGCCATCCCAGGTGCCGACTACGTGCACTATCACCACATACGAGCTAACTGCATACCGTCTAGAGCGAGATGCTTCCGAGGTCGTGATGGGCGCGATAATCGCTGTCGTGCCGGTTGTCCCGAAACCGAGACGCCGGCTCACTGCGTGCAACGCTGCTTCAGAACGCACGGAGGGAAAATCCTGCGGCATGACGACCTATGCCGTCAAGTTGGTGGCTATTTACAGCAGAAGGGATGGCGCGTCGATGCGGAACAAGCGTATTCGACGTCTGCCGGCCGGAGGCGGCCCGACCTGACCATCGCTAAGGGTGGTGAGGCAGTGGTCGTAGACGCGCAGGTAGTGTTTAGCAAAACCGCGTTGGAGATGTCCCACGAGCGTAAGGTGGAAAAGTACCGGTCATGTAATGATCTGGCAGCCGCTGTGGCGGAGCGCACAGGAGTACCACGAAATAATGTTCGTTTTACCGCCATTACTATTTCGTGGCAAGGTGTCTGGAGCTCGCGAAGCGAGTCTGAGTTGCGGGGGCTGGGTTTAACGTCCGCCCAGCTCCGAACGTTGACGACTCGGGTCTTGTGGGGCTCATGGCTGGAAACGTTTTAACGCAATGACATCGCGTTATAACGAGAGAAGACGGAACGTGGCCTCATCTAGTGGTGCATGATGGATGGCGCGTAGAGTTGGGGGCCTCCGCATCATTCGCGCGAGTTTGAATGATTGCGTGAATGGTCGAGGTGAAATACGAGCTGCCTTTAGCTAGCTCCGACCTTCACGATCCAGGGTGTTGACTGCGAACACCAACAGTAAACAGCTCTGCAATATCGCTGTCGGTGGCGACTTGGCGACTGTGATTTTGTAGCAGTCGTCGCGCACCGTAGGCGAAACAGCCAAATGCCTCGTCATCTAATTAGTGACGCGCCATCGCCACCCTCCCCTGACCCCTTTCCAGGCCCTTCTCTTCGGCCGCCCGCTGGGCCACGACGCCGCCCAACACCCGCTGCCCCTGTCCCTGCTCCCCGCAAGCCCCGCAATTCCCATGCCCACACTGTGATCGTGCGTTCACCACGAAGACCGGACTCGGCCTCCATCGCCGACGTGCACACGAGGCCATCGTCAACGAGGAGGTTAACGTCGAGAGGGTTAACCGCCAATGGAGCGACGAAGAGAAGCGCATGATGGCGAGGGAGAAGGCGCTTGCCGCGAATCGAGGCGTTAGGTTTATGAATCAACATCTGTTAACCGTCGTCCCGAATCGCACCCTTGATGCCATCAAGGGGATGCGTAAGAACGGCGGTTACCAGCGCCTCGTCGCGACGGCACTGGAGGATCTGGCAGCCGCATCATCGAGCGAGAGCTCGTTTCTCTCGGCCGGTGGCTCCAGTCCTCCCGTCTCCCCTCGACCCATCGCCATCTCTCCCCACGGGTCGCCTGGCTCGCCTCCGCTTTCTCCATCTTCTCCCGGCTGGGGTGATGCGTACGGCAGTTTTGCCGGTGCTATACGCGCGCTCATCCCGGTTGTGGAGGCCATCCAGGGATGGAAATCCCATATCCTGATCCAGATCGGATCAGGAATTCTGGATGGCCAGCGGAGGACCTGGGCCCGTAGGTATTGAGTGTGTTCCCTCCGACGCTTCCTGTGCGACCGCCCGTACGAAACCGTGTCGTTAATCCGGATAGAAAAGCGCGCCGCCGAGCGGAGTATGCGCGCGTCCAGCGCCTCTTCCGTTCGAGCATGTCGCGCGCGGCCAAGGAGATTCTGGATGGTGCCACTGAGGCGGACGTGGTTCCCGGTGTGCGGCAGATGGCCGCGCACTGGGGCCCGTTCGTAGCGCAAGAGTCCGCTCCTGTCGCACCGGCTCCGCGTCTTCCACCGAAAGCGGAGCTTAGTGGCACCTGGTCTCCAATCTCCTGTGAGGAGGCGGCAGCCATCAACCTGCCCCTCAACTCGGCCCCCGGATTAGACGGCATCGGCGCACGGATATGGAGAGCGGTACCAGCTTCCATCAAAGCTCTCCTCTTCAACATCGTGCTGCAATACGGAGGTTTCCCAGCATCGATGCTGGTGAGTCGGACGGTTTTCATCCCGAAGAGGGTGGAGTGCTCCCTGCCGGGGGATTTCCGTGTAATAGCGAACCTTCCGCTCGTGGGCGTCCGATAAGGGAGTCGCTCTGCTGACGACCTGTGCGTCCACCACAACGGCCTTGGGGCCACGCAGGCAAAGCAAGTCAGGCTTGCGTTTGCCCTCGGTCGTGACGTACGACGGTTCTTCTCGTACGGTCCAGCCCACGTTCCTCAGTCCTGACGCTAAAACTCTGCTCACTGCGTTGTGCCTGAGGACGCGGCCACCATGGGTGCGGAAACACCCCTGGATGACGTGCGCGGCTGTCTCTGTTGAATTACAGCCTGCACGACATCCGGTGGCGTACTGCTCCCGCCTCACCCCCCTAGACGTACGTATACGCGTCGGGAGGGTATTGGCGAGAACATGCACGTACTGGACATAATCACGACCGGGAATGGCGTGGCTACCGTGATCCACCCACCAGGAGGACAGGTTGGACCCCGGACACTCCCGCAATTTGTATCCGTCGACTGACTGATGCAGTCGACGGGACCACCACACGTCCCGCCGGTGTTTGGAGGCCAAGCACACCCCATTTCAGGGCCCGCTGGGCCTATTCCCCCCGGCGCTCCGCCCAGGTGTAGTGGGCGATTGCCCCAACCTGCGGGGCTGTCGAGGATTCCAGGCTGCGCAGACGACTAAGCAGCAAACCTGGAACCGTGGTGGCAAGAGCGGGAATGCCGAGACCGCCACTCGAAACTGGTGAGTGGAAAAAGCCCGTCGGAACATCGTGCGGAAGACGAAGCCATCTGCGAACCGCTGCGCGGGTTGTTACGTCGAGAGCTCTCAATTTTCCAAGTGTGGCCCTACCCAGGACCAGCGAGTTGTAGAGGCAAGGAAGAAGAAAGCAGCGGACGATCTTTAGCCGCTGCTGGGGCTTCAGAGGTGCTCTGCTCAGCCGGCTCAGATATATGGATATATCCGAGCCGACTTTTTTCGGTCCTGCCGGCCGGAAATCGACCCCGAGGTACCGCCATTCGGCATTCGTATCCAGCTGCGGGAGGAATGTTTCATCCCGCAGGCGGAATTCCGGGGCCGTCAGGATTTTAATTTTCTTTTCCCGGCCAGAAGGAACGAGAGAAAGAACAAAGCACTTCTTGGTTTGAAACTTCTTGGCGTATTGCAGCACGATGTTGAAGAGGAGAGCTTTGATGGAAGCTGGTACCGCTCTCCATATCCGTACGCCGATGCCGTCTAATCCGGGGCCGAGTTGAGGGGCAGATTGATGGCTGCCGCCTCCTCACAGGAGATTGGAGACCAGGTGCCACTAAGCTCCCGCTTTCGGTGGAAGGACGCGGAAGCCGGTTGCGACAGGAGCGGACTCCTGCGCTACGAACGGGCCCCAGTGCGCGGCCATCTGCCGACACACCAGGAACCACGTCCGCCTCCGTGGCCACCATCCAGAATCTCCTTTGGCCCCGCGCGAAAGCTGAAGGAAAGGCGCG